>NC_142391.1:6811570-6965448 GCF_059441095.1 Idiotropiscis lumnitzeri
ATTAATCAGTCCCCATGTGACAAGGTGATTTGGTTATTTTGTTCATTTTTCACAAATTATTGACCAATATAAAGTGTCAAAAAAGACCTCCTGTTTTTGACCATGCAATGTTAAGGGTGAAGTAATTAACTAAAAATTATTAACTAATATATTAATTAATTAATAATATTAACTAAAAAAATGAACAAAAAATACTTTTAGGAATCATCATGCATCATATTGCTTAGCACAAGGGAGCAACGAAACGAGATGATAAGTAACAATGAAGCTCCGTTCAAAAAATACAATAGAGTGGACCCGTTTTACGAGTGCATGGTGTTTGTCTTTTGTGTTGGAGTTGAAACAAATCCATCCTTAATGTCCCTGACAAAATATGACACACACTTTAGCTGAGCATCTCCGTTCTTGTAAAACCCATCTTAAATACGAGTAATAAACCCTTCAAACCGCCGCCAAACAATTTGTCCGCCTTTAAAATTTTAATTGAGCCAATCATATTGAACCAACACGGCAAATCAGAGCAATTAAAATATACTAGGATCAATTACACGCGCTTAACAGCTCCACACAAAAAAAAAAAAAAAATCAGCCCGAGCCTCGTTGAGCGAACTAAATTTTCCGAGGCTCTCATAAATCCGAATATAATGTTCATATTCACCTGAAACTGGAGTAACGGCCGCATAACGGAGCGTTTTATTAAAGCTGGTGTGCTTTTTGGCTCTCCTGGCAAGCTAATACGATGTGACAAACACAGCTGTTCAAAGAGTTTATTCTCAAGCCGCTGCAAATCGATTAAATTAATGAGGCGTGTCTCTCGCTCTCTTTGCTGCTACCAGCTGCTTGTTGGGGGGCAGCGCTGGCTGCCATTTAGCGGCGGCACTCAGGCGGCAACGCCGGTGCCGTTCGTCACAGATTTAACACGGGGACACGCAATGTGGACGTCTGTGTGTCGGATGAGGTAAAAAAAAAAAAAAACGGTTCATGAAAACATGCATTTGTCTAATTTACCTGAGAGAGCCAAAATGATTGGTCAGGGATTCCCGGGTGTCCACTGCAGCGACGTTGGACAAAGCAAAGTAATGCAGCTCCGGGAAATGAGCAAAGGCTGCTCTCTGCAATAAAGAAAGGTGACATTCATGTTTATATAAGTGTGTCTTTTTAGCTTTGCTTCCGCAAATGTTGTGATTAGATGGACATTTCAGCTCGACCAAAGAACATTCATGATTCTCACCATCTCGCTAGCATCAGCTGTTTGGAAATTGATTAGCAAATTCTAGTTAGCATCCATTATTATCAGATTCCGGTTAGCGTTAATGATTAACATCAATCAGTTAGGAATATCTGAATCGCATCGATGATTGGCATTAGCCAATTTGTGTCATCTTTTTTTTTTTTTTTTTATTCCCTTTATTAGTACCACAATGGGGAAATTCGAGATTCGAACCCAGGCCTCCTGGGGAGACTGGGTCCTGAACGCGGCGCCTTAGACCACTCGGCCATCCTGGCAGTTAGTTCAGGGATGGGCAACATAAATACTGGAGGGGGCCACATTTTTTCATGAGCCGTACTTCGGGGGGGCCACATAGGACAAGGTACTTCCAAAGACAAAAGTTTTAAATATGGTCACATTATGTGCAAAATACTTGCACTTAATTTATCTAATTTTGATTAAAGACATTTAATGCATGTATAAAAAAAGAGTCTAGTATCCGAAACTAACAACAGAGGCTTCGAAGGAAACGACAAAATAATTCCACATTAATTTAGTCTCTCATTCAAGGACGGCACAAAACCACTCAACAGTAAACTATAATCAAATGCAAACACTAATTTTGTATTTTATTTTCCCATAAACTCAACTCACTGAAAATTTTAGTATTATTGAGATACTATGTCTGTCCTGCGTATCATTCCCAATAGGCAAAAAAGTATTCGGCCTAATAACATCGTAGTATAGGGAAGGATAAAACTGAGTGTTTATGCAGCTCAGACATGTCTCCCATCTAGTGGTGAATTGTGATATTACAACTTAACACTACCATCGAACCCTCCATATTTGCAGTTCCACACCCATATTTGCTGATTTTTCCCAATATTTTTTCACATTTTGGATTATTCCCCATTTCTCCAGGATTTTTTTGATGAAGATTGACGATAGCATCAATAATTAACAATCTCATTGGCTTCAGTCGGTAAAGTGTTACTGACATCTAGTTAGCATCAGTAATTAGCATCAGTGTGGCGATTACCTGCAGCGATGTGATTCTGTCGTAGTGCAGTGTGGTCATCTCCTTCTCCGTCAGGGCATTTCCCGTCTGGTCGTTAATCTCGAAGCCCGTGTAGAACTTGAGCATGTCGAGCAACTGTGCAAGGGGAGAAGCGTCGTCACGTTTTTCTGCTAATCGCCTTTCAGGCAACATGTGCACTGATTGTGTTGTGAAGGTGCTGGCCTCGTACCTGACAGAAGAGGTGGCCCTCTTTCGCTCGCTGGGTGAGGCTGGAGAGGTGGCAACTGACGACCAGGTGGGAGTCATCGAGCACCGTGTTGAACCAACGCCTGGTGGGCAGCAGGGCCTAAAAACACAAGGCATTCTGGGAATAAAAATAATCGCTGTACTTTGAAAGCAAAATGGTAATGTGCAGTCACCTGACTTTAAATTCAATACACATTGCACATCTGTTGCAATAAATCACTTAATAAAACAAAAAAAAAAGAAAAGACACCTTCGGATGGCCTTGGTCATACAGCAAGCAGGAACTAAAGTGATCTACTTTGGCCGCACTACACTTTATAAAACGTCAGCCCCCAAATGGAGTTTCACTTAGCAACTCAATATTTGGTAGGTAGGTAACCCAAGAAATAAAAAACTCAAGAAGCTATGTCTGAAAATTTTGTTTCCAAGCAGCCATTTTAGACTGATGATGGTATTTTCCCAGGGGGCCTTGAAAAGAAGACCCATTCTCAAAATTTGGAAAATCGAGCCCGACGCCAATTTTAATCAACGACATGAAGTTTGTGAGACTTGTCTATAATGAGTAGACCCAAGAAAAAAAAGTCTCGGAAAAGAAATAAAAAGTCTGCCATTTTGCTGACAAGCGGCCAATTTAGGACAAAAATGCAGCTTTATTATTAGGGACATATTAGTACATTACTATTAGTATTTGCAGTATCAGTGGTAATTGAACATTGTAACAAAGGTGGGCCCTCTGTTTACCAATTGTTTCAAACTACCGATAAATAATTTTTTTAAAATAATTAAAAATAAATAAATAAATTATTCTTTTATTTATATCTGAAGATGTCTACCACTAAACTATGCTGAAGTATTAATTACTTGTATGGAGAAAAGGTCCATAAACATACAACAATGAAATGGAAAACAGTATGAGGACCTCCTACATTAGATGCAATGCCCGTCTTAACTCATTCAACCCATAAAACATACATTTTTGAAAACGTAGTCCCCGCCTCCCAAAGACGTATTTATACGTCTTAGCCTTTTATGTTTTTGCGTCATAGCTCTGTGTTTTTGCATTAGAACACAATATTCTGTTGGCCTCGCAAAATCAGTCAAAATCCAGAAAAATGCTGGAATTAGGTGGTTTCCTCTCGTGAAAATTTCTGGGATTAAATAAGTTGACAAGGCAAGTGTAGTATGACATGAAACCTCACAGAAGGCACACAAGCTCAAAAAAAAAAAAAAGTCAGCAGAATCTGGACTGTGATCTCGCCCGGTCCAGCTTTTATTGACGGAATACTGGCAGCGACACGGGCTTAGCGCAGAAGCGAGGACTTGACGTAAGAACTTGATTTAGTTGCTGGTGGCAAAACAGTATCAAGAGAGGGGAAGCGGGGGGTCCTGAAAGCTGTCAAAATGAGATAGTAGAGCTGCTTTGGTGGGAATAAATCAGCTATAGTTGTTGACAAATTGACAGCCTGAGCAAAAGGGTCACTTGGTGGCCACCAAAACAAAACGTGCCCATACGATATGATATTGAGTATTCTAAAATGAACTGACGAGATCGCTTCAAAGGCTGCAGGTGCAGCAAGTGATACCGCTTCTCGTTCATCCAGCGATAATCTTTCATCTGAGCGAGCACAATAAAACGGAGACGGAGCGGGATCTTCTTCCCGCCCCCTCTGCTTTCATTTGAACGGAGGAGAGAAGTATAGATTTCAGGCGACGGAGGCTTTGTAAAAGGAGAAGGCTTGAAGGACAGGACGCTCGTCTCTGGAGACAGCGGGCGGGCTCGCTGGCTGGCCGGCCAACGGACGATGCCAGGAACAGCAAGGCCGGCCTGTCAGCAAGATGGAATCTATAGAGCGCTCCCGGTTGTAACGTGAGATGTGCACACGCAGCAACACCTTATGGAACATTGTGTCTCGATTGGAAACACTTTCCTACTGTATCGTCAAGCGAACCATTTGCGGCTATATGGTCGGTGCTCAAAAACAAGCAAAGACCATCAGTTGACATTTGACTTTGATTTGAATTTATCATCTATTAATTATTTATTTAATAAGAAATAATTTTTAAGACAACATAAGTTTTTTTTTGGACAAAGGCAGTCAGGAGGGGGTAAATTCATTATTCATCTTTTTCAAGTAATGATGACAAATTTAATTTAATTAATATTTGATTCAAATAGGGTTTACATCCGAAAAGATGACACATTCTGAGTTTGTTGGGAAACCTATAGTTTTGCCAAAAATCCACTTCCAAAAAAAGCAAAAACTGTTGAAGATAACGCAAGGCAAAGTCAAGATGGGAGACCCAAGTTGACAACATAGTTTCCATAAACCTTGTAACATGGATTTAACCAATGGCAGAGCAATGTGGCGAGTTCAAGAAGTGTCCAGATTTCTCTGACTTTGGGTGGGATAAAAGTCAAATGCGTGCGGATGCCGACCAAGGTTGTCGGAGGAAACCGAGAATCAGAGCGAACCCTCTTCCACGTCAAATGCAAACACACCCACTCTAAAACAATAAAGTGGCTCCTCAATGTGAAAGCAGCTTAGAGGCTGACTTAGTAGAAAAAAAACAATCTGCTTCAAAAGCTGCAACCCTGATGTCATGCAAATGTATTAATGCCAACTTTGACAGCAAGCTTCACTCCAACTTATAGAATTAGGAACTTCATAAAGTACAGTATCGTTGCAAATAAGGGCGAGTGCTGGTTCTAGCAAGGACACCGCAACTTGGCTCATGATGGCCCGACAGGCTTCATGTTGGACGCTGAGGTTACGCATGCAGACAATGCCACAGGTGGACATCGTCAGTCCTTCACTAAGTTCCCGTCAGTATTTCAGGACAACCCACGTGGGCCCAGTCCGTCCCTCATTGGTGACCATAAACATAACATAATTTCCAAGGTCAAGCGCGGGCGCCGCCCAAGCAGACTCTCAGCCAAATAAAGACAAAATAAAACAACAGACACACACAGTGTGGTAAACAGTTGAATAAAAACAATATAGGTGTGTGTGAGTGAAAGACATACAACACACACATATAACACATTTGTTATTAATTTGGCTGCCTGACAGGTATGCGGCACCGACGCGTGACATGGAAATTAGGTTCTTGATGCCGTTTGGCTGGCTTGGACCGACTGGGCGGGCCTGAAATGCTGACAAAAACTCAGACGGACGAAAGCACCAACAAAAGCTCACCTCGGGGCAATACAGCAATATTTACAGGAATACCTTCCTTCGAAGAATGACTAATTCTTTTACTGCTTTACCGAAAAGCTGATTCTGATATCTGTCTTATCCTGACCCCTGGTGGCCAAGGTGCACATTACAGAGGGAGCAGCAGTGTAACAAAAACTGTTTAATTATTTTTAATACTATTTGATGAAGTCATTTCTTAAGTATGGGCTGAACGAAAATATCCACTGCATTACATAATTTGAAACATATTTAGAATCGAACAAAATAAATATAAATGGAGACAATTATATATTGAGACATTGATTGACAGTTTAGTCAAGTGCCCATTCCTAACCTCCACCTCCGATCACGAAAATTAACCACAAAAAAGAATAAAATACAAGAATTCTCCTATTAAGGGTTAACCCAAACCAAACTAAGTGTGTCGCATCTTACCTCTAGGTCAATCATGAGTTCAACAAATCTCTCGCAGTAATGCACCTTGTCCATGATGACGCCCCCTATACGAGGGAAACAAAAGGCATGGACATGTTAAGTTTATGAAACAGGCAACACAGTCAAAGTGAGAGAGGCAAACAAACGTGAGAGGAGGGCACATGCACACACGCGTGTGAGTCGACAACACCAGCATGTGTAGCAGGTGCTGAGAGTGATGTGGACCCTGCTGGCTTTGCGACTGTTATCTATTGTGTCAGCTCTGAATTCCACCTAAACACACACGTGTTCTGTTTTTAGCGTTCCAGGTGGGTGGTGGGGGCGGCTGAGGCCTCGGTGTCGGCCCGCATTACGAGCTGCCAACGGCGTGGCAGTGGGGGTTCACGTTCCTTCTGCACGGCACCGGAAAGGGAGGGACTTGCACGTCGGATGAAAAGGTGACTCTTGTATTGATATTTGATCTGTGTTATTCCGGGTTGAGACACACCACAATTTGGGGAATAATAATAATACAGCTTACCTGACGCTGGAATTGACTCGAGGACCCCGTGAAACTTTTTAATGAGAGACGGGAGGAAGGTTCGCTCCATTTTAGCCCTGAAAGAAGACAACAAAAAAGAACAAAGAAAAGCGAATGAGAGGCAAAATTTTTGGTTGCGAGCCCGCGCAAAAGGGAATCTGATTAACTGCTCGGCTGCGTCGGCATCCATCTTGTCGAATTTCTTCTTGATGAGATTCCAGAACTTCTGCAGCTTAGGAACTTTCTTTAGCTCGTGTTGGAGTCGGGACTGGAGAAAAAGCGACAAAAATAAATTCAGCCTTTTGGTGATTTACGCCTCCAAAATTCAAACTATTTTGATTTCACCTCCAAATTTATGGACAAAATACCACACAAGTCAAACAACTTCAAAATTGGATCCGAAATATTCCTTTTGTATCGTGATATAATCAATTAATCAATTGTTTCGGTGAGGCCAAATCGATATCTTTTTAAGCAGTTTCTGGCGTCAAAGCAGCTCTCTGCGGATGTACACAGTTTACCATGTTGACATGAGGGTGAACAAGAGGAAACAGGCCAGCATGGAAAAACAAGCAAACAGCACACCAAAAGGCATTATAGGCAGATATGCCAACCAGTACTAAATGATATCACAGATCACTTCACTTATTGCTAAATAAATACATAGTGTCGACAATCTTACTGGTATTAGGCACATCCACATAGGCAGAGAGATGAGCTGCTGCACCTGCTCTCTGATCAAGTCTACTTCCTGGGACAAAAAAAGAGACAAAGAGAGAGAGAGTTAACAATGTATTATATATAATGCTGCAATGATTTTATCTTTTTGGTAATTCAGCGCATTAACAAAATTCTAGCACTAAAATATTCAAAGGGTGTTACAGTATCACATCAATAGTGAGTATGCAACTGTAGCACATTTTCAAATGAGACCTCTGCAGTGCTTCAATGCAGCACTGGACAATACACAGTCACCAAAATGATGTCACAGCACAATACTGCCACCTTGTGGACGAAATAATGCACTGACTAGTTGTTGTGTGATGTTCCTGGCAGCGAACCTTTTTTCTCAATAAAATGTCTTGATGTAATAACCATGCAAATGTTGATTATAAGATAATAAAAGCATTCTTTTTTTAATGAGTTGCAAGGCTATTTTCCAGGAATTTTCCTGCAAAATGTCAATTGGAAGACAAGATGTAGAATTTTTATAATTACTGTATTCAAAATGTATTGTATTTGATTGTTCAAAATGGGTAAGTGTACATTAATGAACATTTTTATAGTTACAAAAAGTGTAAATACACTACTACTCAGTTATAAATATATATTTTTTATATATTTTTTTTTTAAATATATATTTGTTTTTCGTAAGCAGACATCCTCGCCCACATGCAAGGGCCCGTTGTATTTTTTTTTTCACTTCACTTGAGCTGAACATTACTCATATTTGATTTTTTTTCAGTTTTGGACATAAAATGATAAAAATATTTGGAGCACAAAGAATAAGGGAACATTTTGGATTGGATCGAAAAATAAACAAATGTTCAACTGATAGAACAAAAATTCAAAAACATTAGAAAATAATACAGGAGAGTTAAAAAGACAAAAATTAATAATTAAATAAAGAATGGGGAAAAAGTCTTTCAGAAATGCGGGGAACAAAACTAAACTTACACTAGAATGTAACAATCTTTTTTGTATTCTGCACACAAAATGTGAAAAAAAAGTAAAACATTTTTTTTTGATTATCAATATTTGAGAATAATCATTACATATGCTGCCCCACCCCCAGTAATTAATATATCAGATGGTACATACAAGACTATTGAAGCAGTGGTCAAGAAACTCCAGCAGCACCGTTTGCTCCTTCAGGGAGAGGCCGCCTTCGTCGCCTGCTAGCAGCGCTTCCATAACACATTTGAAGAAGAAAGAAAAATGGCCAGGCTCCTTTTTGAAAACCTGATAAAGTGAGAGAATTGTTGACGGTGAATAAAGCTGGTGAGTGTAGTATGTCAAATAGTACTGGTAATTATTACCTCCCAGGCGGGCACATTTTCCCTGAACTTCTCATTGACAATGCAGCAAATCGACATGAGGAAGGCGTTGCTGGACACTTCTGGAGTGTAGTTGACCCAAAGATAGTTCTCCAGGTATTGACTACAATGAGATTACAATTATATATTTAGATTCAGTCACATTGTTTTGTTTTTAATAAAATGAGGTGTCAAAGACAGCACCTGAACTCCAGCAACATAATTTTTCTGATGGCAAATCTGAAAATGAATTGACAAAAGAAACATATTAGCTGCAAAAAGTGGAACAGATTGATTCCCCAAATGTCACTTGTAAAATTACTAACTTGGACATGAGAATCTCTTTTTCATAAATATCTTCCATCACCTACACAAAAAGAAGGCAATCTTTTTAATTAACTCACCGGATTTATGATTAACATCAAACTGACAGGAATGAACAAAAACTCACCTTTGGGTCAAATGGCAATTTGTTTTTTGCATGAGGGGCCCAATATTTGTTGGCCAACTGGAACAACACAACAAACAAAACAAATCAAAGCAATCAATTAAAATGTAATAGATGTAGGATTTGTTTTTATCTTAATGTATAAAATTCTGCCCAAAACTGGAATAAAACATGTAGAAATACCACAAAGAATCTATTAGCCGAGGGAACAATTTTAAGGAATTTGTTTGAAAACCCTATAATATTTCTTCAGCGTGTTTTCTTAGCATTAGTAAACATCTAAGCCTGAGCCTACAACATACTTTATATACAGCATGCAACATTGTCGTGACGGTGTTTTTTTTTTTTTTGGCGTGAGTGACATAAACGTTATTAAGACTAACCAGCAAAAAAATCTTTCACAGGTAGGATCAACAAAATTAAGTGTAAGCATGACTTTATTTTTTTTAATCCTCTCCATAACTAAGTGAATAAGTAGGCCAAAATATATGTAAATAACACATTTTTAGCATACTGCAGATGACAATACAAATCCATTCAAATTCAGTATAATGGGGAAAAATACATGTCGAAAAAACATTTTGTTTAAACTCTACTAAATTTTGTGTCAGGAAAGGACTGAAGATTTTCTTTTGAGAGATGTTAACCTTAAGGAACAAAAATTAAGACATAACTTAACTGTAACTTATTATTCTGACAACAGAGAACAATTTAGGGATTTTTTAAAGCACAATTTCATTCTTTAAATGTGTGCGTTTTTGTTACATTACACATTAATGATAACCATGCATGAACTGTACCTGTGTGACATATTCTGCATTAATCTGCGACACAGATGGCGCCGCAACCTTTTTAGCTGGCGTTTCCTTCTCCGTGGTGGCTGTCGCCAGCATCTTTGCGTCGTAAACTGGCAGAGAAATAGATCATATCGACGTGACATGCAGAAAACAAAACAAACACGTGAATGAATGAATGAATGTAAAGAGCAAAGCTATGGTGTCAAAGTTCCTAACTAAGGAAAAAAATAATATAAATAACATACTTCTACGATTAAACGTAGTCCAAAAAAATATCAAGACAACATTAGATGGCTGATAACTTTCCGGATTGAGACGACAGCACAAGTAAGACTTTAGCTAAGCTAAAGTTAACACATATTTCTCGTTATTTTTATCGAGTCTATATTATCTTCTGACTGTTATATGGACATTAAAAAATGAAATTTCAACAGTATAACAGACCTTTTCTAACTTTATTTTTTCAGGATGGATGAGAAGCAACCTTATGTCCACTTGGCTCACGCATGTACACAACAAAAAACGCGCAGAACGCGACACACTTCCGGGTTAAAGTCCGTCCAAAAATATAAACCGAAAGAAAACGAAAACAATCAACACTAGTTCCTACTGTTTAGAATAAGTTTTTATTAAAACAAAATATTGTACAGTAAATTCATACATAACCGTCGCTTGGAATAAAAAAAGTAAAAATATTAAGACGAAATTATAATAGTAGCGTGTCAGTTGTAATAATATTAATGGGTTGAAATCGGTCCCATGGCAAGCAACACCAACTAAGAATGAGGCTGTTTTCATTTGTTTTTCATGTGTAAAACATCAAACGAAGAACTACATTAGAAGTAAATAATAATAATACAAAATACGAAATATTTAATAATTTTTGTTACTAAATAGTAGTGCATTTGACAGTGGGAGTTTTTCCATGTTGTCACTGAAAGGCACTGATACGGAGCCCCTTAGGGGACATCAGGTTAGCTGCGTTTCTCTGATTTTAAGTGCGATGTGCTAAATCAGGTGTGGGCAAACTACGGCCCGGGGGCCACATACGGCCCGTTACATTTTTTAATCCGGCCCGCCGAACTTGAAAAAAATTAATGAATAAACCTTGTTAATGTTTTATTTTCTAAACACTGTGAAACGTGTTTTTTTTTCTCCGATGGGGTGAGGTTACCAAAACACTCCATCTGTCGGCTCCTGGTCCGGCCCCTCTGTCAAATTTTAGAACCCATTGTGGCCCTCGAATCAAAGAGTTTGTCCACCCCTGTGCTAAATGATCCCAAGACGGGGACGATAACAATAGTTTTGCTGGTGCACTCAGTGTGATGACCTGTCAAATAGAAGACAATGAATCATTTTAAAAGAAATTAACGTGATATTTTTGAACGCGCAAAGCTGAAGATTTACATTGCGGTCAGCTGTTTTAAAAACAATGCTGCATTTGACTTGAAATCAATTGAAATAAATATACATTACATTTTAGTGGCTGAACAGCGAGCACATCCACCTCACGGTTCAGAGGTCACAAGTTCAAATCTGTGACAAGGCCTTGCAAAGTTGAGTCCATGTGTTCGGTTTGTGCCTGTTTCGCTGCATGGGTTTTCTCCTGGTTCTCTGGTTTTGTTCCCAGATTCCAAAAACATCCAGCTAATTGTAAACTGAAAGCTGAGTCTATTATTATTATTAGTAGTAGTAGTATTAATAATAATAATAATAATAATAATAATAATAATAATAAAAGCACATTACAACGGTAAACCACACTGAGGTTTTTTTTTTTACAGAAAAAAGTACAGCTCTTTGTGCATTGCTCATTTTAGGCAACAGAGGGAGGCACACACCATCCAATGGCCCCATTTAGGGGCTTCATGAGTCAACATTTAGCAATTGTTTGACTTTGAAAATAAATCAATCACACGCACACGCACACGCGCACTTACACACTCAAAAAGCAGCCATTCTAAAACAGAAAGTACTCAAACATAAAAACAAACAAACCAAAGGATGTCAGGAGGCGTCTCTCGCCATGAGGTCACTCCCAAAACTCACTTTACTGTATGTAGCTATGGAGAACGAGAATCTCCTACGCACACACATTTATACACAAACGCACACACTTCAGCCTGGTTGGCCTGGAGGAAGCAGCACACAGTTAAGTCCATGTGCAAGGCCAAAATGACAAGGGCCGCAGGCTGGTTGGTGCTAGGCGGTACAAAGGACAACAACGTTGGTCACAAAAAAAAAAAAAAAACACTTTTGTATGTGGAGCGGTTGCAGCTTGGCAGACAACGGGCGCATGAGAAAAGCAAATGTCAGCCTGTCTTTAGTCATTTTGCAAGCCGGGACACAAAGATCGTCTTGTCACGGGACATCACGTCGGCCCAGCCACGATGGGCATGATTACATCTTAGTGGCTGCGTTGGCATCTATATGGAAACAGACGGGCACAAATGTTTTCGAACGCATCCTACAATTTGTGACCCTACAGTTTGTAGGAAAACAATGTCTTATGTTTATTTTGCTGTGGTTAGAGGCAAGGGAAACAATGTCAATCAAAAGCTGGTTAGGCTAATATTAGAAGCTAAGTCTGAAGGCGAGACAAATACCTTGTCGTTGGCAATATGTCATTCCATTAACATTGCCTTTGGAAAATCTGAGAGAGGCTTGACATCACCTTTTCCATTCTAATCTTTTTTAAATTTGCCATTGTCTTCATGGAAAACACACACTGGAAATTTCTGTGAAAATTCTCATTACCATTTCCAATAAAATCAATGTTTCCACTGTAAATCTCATGCACAATTCACCATTATGATCGACAGTAAAAATCCCATAGACAATTTTTAGATTCCTTGAGACAAACCCTACCAATTACAAGTGACTGGCGTCACCTTGCTCACCAAAACTCAAGGCAGGTGCCAAAAATGAATGCGATTTGCATATTAACTAATAATGAACTCCATTGTGGTCATTTTCACAGTCACTCGGTCTAAATTGTAAACCGAGAGATAATTTAAAAAAATCTCAGCGTCTGTCCCCACTGAGGAAAAATGTTCATTTTCATATTTGACCAAATCTCGAGTTAGATATTAAGCAGGAATTTGTATAAACAAACCATAAACTAAATTTTAGACATTAATTTTATTCAAGGCTGTTGTTTACTTTCTAATGTAAATCCCAAAAACAAAACAAACACCCCCACGGAGTGCTCATACTAATGAATGCAGAGACAATCATTTGTTTTTAGAATGCTTTTAACCAATAATAACAAACAAGAAATAGCATTGGATCACAAGAATGAATGTACAGAAAGAAGTCATCAACTACATTGGCATCATTATTTTTATTAAACGCTGGTTCTTTAATTTCCATTATAAATCCCAAAGACAAATAGAACATCCTTAGAGACGGCTGATGATTGATTTTACTTGCGTAAATGATAAAAGCATGATATGACGGTTGTATCATTAAGAAAATCTATTTGTAGACAACTCTCCCTCTTAAATAATACACAGGTACACACTTGATAGAACATTAGCTTGCTCGCTCATAAATAATTGCTTGTTTGTGTTGTTCCAACGTGCAATAAAGAAAAAATCTTCAGGCTCCATTGGCTGCCTCTATTGTTCAATTTTCGATAGCAACAATCAAAACAACGGCGGGGCGGGTTGAGGATCGATAGGTAGGCCCGATTCCGCCGCCGTCTCGGGCGCGCTGAGGATAGAATCGGCCGAGTGAAGATGCATCCCAACTCTGGTTCATCAATACGGTTCATGATCTTTAAGAAAAGAAATGTTCCAGGAGCGTTAATAGTGTTATTTTCTTCACACACACACAGATGAGACACACACACACACACACACACAGCCAGGCTTAATTCCTTGCCTGCAGCGGTGTGAGCTGAAGTCCCTCTCCTATTAACCAGGCTGCCCAAGAATCAATGGAAAACATAAAGAGGCTTAATGTTTTCGGGTGCCTGCTGCTGATTGCCTATTACACAATAATAACACACCTCCAGTCCTGTGGAGCACGAGAGGGAGAGACAGTCTCCTTAACAGACCCACACTGGTATAACACACGGTAAATCTGTTGCTTTACTACGGCTGCATAGGTGTTGTTGGCCAGTGAAAACAAAGCGGTATTTACACAACGTTTTGGTGGATTCTGTCTTCACAGACTGCAGGAATTTTTGTGTTGTGGCATAAAAAAATTCCCCTAAGAGCGTTTTCAAATGTTGGGGTCATGTAAACAAATGGCTACAAATTTTAACACTCAGAAAGTGAATTTAACGCCTGTCCTTATTTGGCTGTAGATGCTAAGCTACAGGACAGGTAGTAGCCTGGTGTCTTTTTTGTCAGGTTTCAATGTTAGGCAAGTACAATGGAAAAATCTCATGGCCCATTCAACAAGTACAATCGGGTCGGGTTAAATGACGACTGTGAATGGCTGTCAGCTAGCGAATCAGTGCACTGGACAACCGGAACTGACGAAAGCGGAGAAATGGTGAAAACTGTAGCTATTTCTCAAGAACTGAATGAACTTTGCTCATTTTCACATCTCCTCTATGGACAGAAGAGTGCAAAGACGAAGTAATCACTGTCATTCACGAAAGACCGCCATGATTCGACATCATCGTCAAAGGCAGCCCATGGCATGGAGGGTTACTACTTCTCACACAAGCACAGGAGGTCGTCTCTGTCGGCTTTTGAGGTGTGTTCTTCGGTCATTTTCCGGTCCGATGCGCTGACTGCTAGGCCGAAACGAAAAAAAAAAATTTCTATCACTGAAAATGCTAAAATCAGACATTCCTACCACTTAAAAACCAACCTTTGATATGCAATGCGGGCGAGATCTCCATCCATCACTGTGCCTTCTTTACTACATCACAGTATGTCAATTTGTCTGGTGTCCCAAAGCTCGGGATACTCGGACATCTCATTTGCCATGCTATGGGGATGTATTCACAGTACAGCGAAGAAACAGGACGCAGCCGAAAAATGGCGACTCAGGAAGAATCGTATCAAGAATCGTATCAACCCCCGGCTTACCAGGTACGAGAAATTGTAGCGGGTACCGACATCTGTTTATTACAGGTTCTTCATATGACATTTTAATAAATTCACATGTAAAAAGGTAAAAATTCTAAAAACTTAAGTCATCCCAATACTTCTTGCCCCAACAGTATCCGACGGCCTTAATAGCATTCCCAGGTGAAAATCCGTCCAACAAACCGACTATCATCCATTTGGAAACGCACTGAGGTTTGTATCGTCCAACTCCAGGATTGTGCGAAGCATGACTGCTGATCGTGGTTTGGGTTCTACGAGCTGAGCCAGCAGGACAGGTGGAGGATGTTGGAATCAGGCAAGTCCAGGACTGGAACCAGAGCCACGGACGGACTGAAGTCACTGAGGAGTTTTTTCAAAGCATCTTCGAGTCCTGGTGGAAAAAGGAGGATGACATGAGAGCGTCGGTCCCGATGGGGGGCTGCACTTAACCCTGTTGACCAGGAGCTATTTGCAATTTATTGATATTCTTAAACCCCCTTTACAATCATTGCAATGTAGACATATGTTCGAAAGGATTGAATTGCGCCGACAGACAGGCCAGCGTGTGTGAACAGGAGGGGGTTCTTACTTTATTGGACACAGTTGTTGTCTTCATCTGTATGTGTGTGTGGCCGGACTACAGATGGAAAGCGGACATATGAGAATTCATCTCGATGACAGCCTGTCTATTTAGCGGCAGTCCGCTGGGATCACCGTCCGGTCCCGATCTGTAACACTAATTGGCCACAAGTGTGTCTGTCTCATTTTTTTTTTCAAAAGAATACACACGACGGTAACTAGGGTAGGCCACTTGACTACACGTCAATGACCGCAGAGGATGTCAATAGTGAATTTATTTGTATTTTCTTATGTTTGCTCCATTAATATCTTAAAGTGTAACGATACACCAAAGACACTTTAATATTGCGTCAAACTCATCTCACATTACCTTGAAAAATACAGTGTTCCCTCGCTACTGAGCTGCTTGGTTATTGGAGCTTTACGCTATCGCACAGTTCATATTTGTGACCATAACTTCTGAGAGAACGGAATAGGCTCCGCAATCAGGTCTTAAAGTCTGGTGATGATGAGTTGAACCATTTTTTGGGGTGAATTGATAAATACATATTATAAGGTGACACCTTGGAGCGGACATGAGCAAACTACGGCCCGGGGGTCACATGTGGCCCGTTAAACGTTTTAACCAGGCCCGCCGAACTTGAAAAAAATTAAATAAGTAAACCTTGTTCATGTCTTATTTTCCCGATAATTCTGATTTGTCCCCACTAGGAGGCGCAATCTATTTTGTTGTAATGCGTTTGTTCAGTTTCATTTAAAATTAAAGCATATATTTTCTCTATATACAATATGAATTTTTTTTTCAGAAGTGAGGTTACCAAAACGCTCCTGGTCCGGCCCCTCTGTCAAATTTTAGAACCCATTGTGGCCCACGGATCAAAAAGTTTGCCCACCCTTGTCTCAGTGCAGGGTGTGTCAAACTAATTTTTGTGGGTGGGCCACATTGTAGTTCTGGTTTCCCTCAGAGGGCCGTTATGACTGTGAACACATATGAATGTATGATAACTTTTTGTTACCACATCCAAACAACAAATGTAAGCCAGTTTTGAAATCAGAAGCCGGTAAGTAATTGTTTGTTCAACAATTCTTCAATTTATTTTAAAAACTAAGGATTGATAACAAATAAATGGACATATTTCATATCTCAATGTTAGAAGTGAAGAAAATGTGCTCGAAACAGGACGTTGACGCACATGATTTGCCCTTCACGGACCACATAAAATGAGGTCGCGGGCCAGATCTGGCCCCCGGGCCTTGTGTTTGACATTAGTGCCTTAGAGGTTCAAAAGACTTTTATGGCACTGCCTTGTAAATGATGCCATTGTCTTGCATCCCAAACACTGTATGTCATGTTAGCCATGGGACAAACGACCCAAAAGGAGAGCATGAGCATTTGGAGATATATTGAGGCCGCAGTGGAACGGGAGGATTACCACGATTAATAGCTGATACCTTCGGGGCTCATTGGGCTTTTAAAGGAGTGGCCGAGGCCCCCGAGCCGTGTGAGTTTTTAGTTGTGCTACGCTGCCTCTCAAATGGATCAAATTAGTCAAATGAACTGGCGATTATAGCAAGTGTTGGCCAATGAACATTGTTCAATTAGAGGGGGATGAGTAAAGATGCTGAGGGGCACAAAAAGACCTCTTTACCATTCTTTTTAATGTGTTCTACTTCCAGAGGTGATGAAAGTCACATTCTGCACTTAACGATAAGTATAGGTACTTGTTTAAAAAAAAGTGGAAAATGTAGAATGACTCATTCAACTCATGTACTTGGGTAAAAGCAAAAAAAAATAAAATAAAGTAGAGACTCAAAAAAGTGCACACAGAACCATTTCATAGTGCTTGTGCTGAGAAGACAAGAAATTTTTTGTTTCAAGAGCAATCTGGAGCTCAACTTTTATTCTAGCAAGGCAAACGTTGTTACCAAAGCTTTGCTCATCATGTGAACCTACGAACAAAAAAAAAAAAAAGCTAAATTACTGATGCTGATGATAATGGAAAAAAAATATACTTACGTCTCTGATTTTCTTTTAGATTAGTAGGTGTTACTGCGCTCCCTGTTTAAAAGACGGCGCTTGACTTTGCCTCGTTCTATGATCATCTAAGTCAGGGGTGGGCAAACTTTTTGATTGGTGGGTTCTAAAATTTGACAGAGGGGCCGGAGCAGGAGCAGATGGACGGAGTGTTTTGCTAACCTCACCTCATCTGAGAAAAAAATACATTTAATTCGAAATGAAAGTGAACAAAAGCGTCACAACAATATATGTCTTTGAAAAGTGACAGTATTTAGAAAATAAAACATTAACAAGGTTTATTTATTTCAAGTTCGGCGGGCCGGATTAAAACGTTCAACAAGCCGCATGTGGCCCCCGGGCCGTAGTTTGCCCACACCTGATTAAGTTGTGTCGTGCTGTGGTCATTTCATTCTCAGGACATTGAATGGATCGCAACCGGACTGCTCTTTTTGTCAGAGAAGACGCTTCGCTTCGTCTCTGATCTTCGTACGCTTCAGCATTTTTTGCAACAACTTGGTTAAGATTCCACCAGCGTGAGTTGGTGAGGAAAACTCAACTATTTATTAATTATCGTCTGGCAACAAGTCGTTGGGTAGAAAGTCCCAGGATAATATTCTATTCAGTTGTCTATTTTACATCAAGTTGCGGTTCATTCCCTCCTTCTTGTCATTCTGTCAAGGTTTTCTAAGCACGGAACGAGGACACCGGGCAGTTTTGGAGGACGTTTGCAGCTCCGGGAGTGTCGGTGTCACTCCGCTAGGCGTGGCCGCAGAGTCGGCATCAGCCAAAAACTAATTCACTAATCCATTCAGCAACGCATTCAAATGCCATCAGCAATCCGTTCGCAATTCTTCTTCTGTTCTCGTGCCGGTCGGCCCAGGAGGTGGAGGTCACCTCGTGGTTGTGGACGCCGGCTGGGCTTTAACATTCCCCGCTCGATACGTCCGTGTGTGTTAGTACATCGCAGTCATGTTTTTATTTTTTCATCTGAGAAAAAGGGGCGTCGTAAGAGGCGACCGGACCGACTCCTGTTGGTCAGTGTTTTTCGATGCCGCTGTTTCTCGAACGGGTTGTGTCTGTCCCGCTTCATTGTGGTACAATGACAATAAAAGTATTATTATCAGCTTTAGTTGCGCGCAACCAGTTTTACGTAGGCCGACCAGGTTTTTTTAGTCACACCTCGCACCTCGACTGCCGTGGCAAACGTTTTGACGATTCGGAAATCTTCTTAAAAATCTGAAATGTAAATACTCAAGTCAACTAGAAATCAGCTGCCCAATATTGTCTATTTATGAAAAATGATTTGAGTTGAAATGGTCCAAAAATGCTGCATGGTAATATCATCTCTGGCCTTCTCTGGAAAAGTTAAACAGGGGGTCCGTCTCCGAGACAGAGGGGGGCTTTGGATCGTAAGTAACAAGTTGAGACAAGATGTTTAAAGGTTTCATTCGAAGCATATGCCACGTCTATCAGCTGTGAATCCTCACGCAAATAATAGAAAGGGGGTAGGGCGGTTTACATTTTGCGTCGTCCGCGCTCTGACAGCTGCACCTCGCGACACTGCGAGCGCCGACGCCAGAGGTGTTACTTTTTCCCCCTTTTGACTTTTCGGATTCATCGCCCCAATGAGAGTGGGCTGTGACCCATAAAGATGCCCAAGGGTGAAGTTTGAGGGGCTGGGGGAGCGCGGGGGGGGGGCTTCGCTACATGTGCGTGCCAGCCAATTCTAGCTCCACCATGATGAGTCAGGGTCTGTTTTGCAGGGGAAGCGACATCATCAAAGTGTTGACTTTGCTCCAGTTAACCAGGAACGCCGTTAGCCGTGTTCGCATGATTCCAAAAGAATTGGAACAGGGAGGCCAATTCACATTTATATTGAATAAATTGGATATTGTTTTTTGTAATACAGCTTCAACGGACTATTATGGACAAAGCACACAAAGTTGTGGGAAGACCACATCAGTCTACTGTTCATGAAAGGCACAATTTCCACGTAACAAAGACTCTCACGCAAGCGTCAGCTTCAAATCATTTTTCTTTCTTCTGGGGTGACGCATCTTGGATGAATATGATCTTTTTAGCAGGGGTGGACATTCCGTCACTGACAGATGCCCGTTTTTCTGACATTGGATGATAGACGGGAAATTAAAAAAAAAGAGGGACTAAGCACGGACGTGAGTGGGTTTTCGTTCGTAACCTAACCGGGTAAAGTACCGGAGGACCTTTTCTCACTGATGGACGGCCGTTTTGCTGACGACTGACAGCAACATGACGGACTGACAAACGACGGCCGGTATCCACGAATAACAGACCGGCAAAATTGAGTAAAACGCTCACCTTTTCTTATTATCAGAGTACGACTTGGTTTCTGTTTGCACAAACCTTCAGTGACTTGCTTCGCCAGCTCGTGGTGGCGCTTGTAGAATACTCTTGCACACAGCGGCACCAGCTCAGCCTCCGTCTTGTTGAGGGCTTTTTCAAACGCAGCGCAGAGTGCATCGGTGACGTTCCGTGCGTTCTCGATGACAGGAGGCTGGACCACGGTGAGGTTTAGGGACAGAGAGGCGGAGCTTCGGTCGCCAGATGTTAGCATGTGGCACTCAATGCGGCAGTGCTGCAACGCTGTGGTCATGTGACAGGAAGTCCTTTGGCTGGGGTCATCCTGGACGGCTGTGACATGGAGCTCGACGGCGGCACCTTTGGGTAAAGCCGGCACAACCACCACCACAAATGGAGGGGCTTTGTTGTCAGGCCCAATTAACAACTCCTGCAATGTAGACAGATGGTATGCACATTGTTCAATGATGCACGATGCAAAAAAATAAAATAAAAAATGCATCCAAAATATTACAATTTTTCCAACAGGAATGGCTGGGTATTTAATTTGTTCCAGGGCCAAGCTGTCAGCTTCATAAAACCTTGAATAGAGGCGATGCTTTCTGACATTTGACATTAAAAACAAAGCAGTAAAAATAAATAAATAAATAAATAAATAAATATATATATATACATAAATATATATATATATATATATTTATACATAAATAAATGTATATATATTTATACGTAAATAAATGTGTATATATATATATATATATACATAAATAAATAAATGTATATATTTATATATATAAATATATATATATATATATTTATATATAAATAAATGTATATATATATATACATAAATAAATAAATGTATATATTTATATATATATATATATTTTTTAATATATATATATATATATATATATATATAAAAGGCCAATGAGTAACCCGAAGACAAATATTTTAATAAAAATATATAAATAAATAAAAAACAGCAGCAACAATGCTAGTTGCGTTAGCCAGCTAGCTTGTGTTTATGCATTAACATTAGTAACTACATTTTCCAACAGCAATTGATCAAAAAGGCTTCATTGTCCGTGTTCATTACCAACAATTTTTTTCTTCACAAAAACTCGATCATCATTAGCAAATTCGGTTCGTCGTCAAATACGCGTGCTCAAGGCCACACACAGATATAAAAGTGGACCACATACGTCCAAACTGGCTCCTCTTTAAGTGACAGCAGTGACAGGCCATCCATTACCGGCAGATTGTGAGGTGACCCCGTTGTAATGATAGTGTGCAAACAACTGCCAACGGTTCCATAATGCTTTCAGCCACCATAAACAAAATGCTAACATGACAGGTCCTCCTCGTGTCGACTTTTCACCTCTCCGCCAGGACCATTCCGTGGCCTCACTTTTTATCTCTTTTCTACCCCAACAGCGCGGCGGCCATTAGCCCCAACAAAAAGTATTCAGCACAGCTCCCTCTAATAATACTTGGCGCTGGCATCATCCGCTAATGGGACAGAAATGAGTGTTTTATATAAGCGCCATTTCAGCCAAAGTCGATCGGGTGAAAACACTTAACCCCCTTTTCAATTTGCTGGATCAATTTTCATCCACTTACACGGCACTCTGTAAGTGCAGAATAATAACAGGTTACTTCGTTTTTTTTTTTTTTTTTACTTGGATGCTCGCTGGACACCCACACACAAAAAAAGAAATAATCGAAGCGAGTGCGAGATGACGACGAGAAACTCTTTGTCCTTTCACAATCGGTCGGTCACCTTCAGATAAAACTTTGTTCAACTCTTAATGGCGAATCGATGAAGAAGAGAGCCACACTGGAAAGAAGTACAAGTCCAGTATTTGAGAAAAAAAAAGTTGTTCATAGTTATAAGGAAAATCTTTTTAGAAAAATTAAAATTGCATGTTTTTGTAACGTTTCAAAATACACATGTTAAATGTTTTAATGTTACAAAAATAAAGAAGTGTATTTTAGAGCTCTAAATTGTAATACATTCATTTCGAAATTTTTCCATATTGAAATGAGTGGAAAAGCCATTCATGCGTTCTAGCCTCAATAAAATTAAAATGAGAAAATAGTTTATAATGGAAATTTAGAAAAACATGGTAACAATGTCACCACTGTAATACAAGAAAAAATTAAAAAAAAATGTTTTTTTTTTAACCATAAGATTATTTTTGTGATATTACAAATTTAACGATTACTTTAATCACGAAAATATACAACCTTTTCTGTCTAACATTACTGTACTCTAGTAAAATTACTCTCTCGAAAAATTATTTTTTCTTTTAATTACACAACTTTTTTGCTTGAAAAAACAAAACACATTTTACACTATTCCAGATAAGTTATGAATTCGGACGGGTAAATAAATCAGACGCCGCTATCGGGTAGTTGTTGAGGCTGTCGATACCAGCCACCGATACCAAATCCGAAAAATGTGACCCTCGAGCAAAACCACCTCGTCTGGAGTTGACGAAGAATGGCACATTAGCGAATCTTCATTTGCCTCAAAGAGAGAAGTCTTTCAAACATTTTTTTGTCATTGTGGTAAAGTTTTATGTACAGTATCAAAAGTACAACATGTGTCAATCTGTCGGTACCAAACATCCATATTTATGACTTTAATATTGGAACCAGTAGAATATATATATATTTTTTTAAATGCACTTTTATTCTAAAATTTGGACTTTAATCTGTGACTTTTTATCACTCAATACTCTATAATATCCTATATTACTCAATCAAATCTAATAAGAACAACGTGGCTCTCATGTCAAGTGACAGCACACATACACGGCCCACGCTTTGATAAATGTTACATTAGCACTTCTAGCTATTCCTTGTCAATAGCGATTGAACACGGAAGAGAGCGAGCGAATGAGGAGGGATGTGACAGGACTGAAGGGGTGTATTGTGTGGGGGGGTCGTGTGTGCGGACCCTTGCTCAGCCAGGCTTAAAGGCCACCCTGCAGGCCTCTGGGATACCCAGCCCGGCCCGGCCCGGCCCACCAGGAGAGCGGCGCGGCGCTCCGGGACTTTGCCGTGACACGCGACTTGCTGACTTTTTAAGCTGTCGGACAAGCTCACGTCAGCCTCACGTTTGTTCTTTTATTCATGTAAAGCACAGAGTGGAAGTTACAGCGGCGGAAAATGCAGAAAGTTTGCATAGTGGAGCAACTTTAACTTCCTCGGTAGCAGTTCCCTATGGGCCAATTGGTACTTGGCCGAACGGAGAGACGGGGGAAAAAAAAAGATTTGTTGAACATCAGCGACTGAAAGAAGTTTTCTTGTTAACCACTACACAGAAAAAAATTCTGGTAAAAACATTTAGCCAAGTGGAACTTTTTATCACATTATTTGTCCAGAATTAATTTGGGATATGCTCTACCAACTTCGACATGCAAAAATTCCAAAAATCAATTCATTCAAAATTTTAATATTATTGAGGTCCTATGTTGGTCCAGGAAATCTTTAAAATGGCGCAAGAAAAATAATTAGGCCTAGTCACACTGTGGTTAAAGGACACCACATGACCCAGTGGAAGCCAAATAAAGACGTCTGCCATCTGGTGGTGATGTGTGATATTACAATTTAAAATTACTGTCAATCCTTTCACACATGCAGTTTGGCACCCGTAGGTTTGAATATTTTTTCAATATTTTTTTATATATGGGAAAATGAAACTGGAGAAAATTACTGTATTCATAATTATTATTCTTGGAGTTGTCTTGATTTGCAATAAAATGACCTTTATTTAAATTTATTAATTTTTTATCTTCCCAAATTAACCGTTTAACTCAGTTACTGTCGTGGGTGTTTATACGTGCCAAAGGGAACCCAACCGTTTACTCCAACCAACGTATTTGTCAAGTATTGTTTTATTTTATTTGATGTATTTTCAGTCTTGCCTATCTTGTTTGTGAAATTCAGGTTTGTCAACCACTGATTTGATGAACATATCCCTGAGGATGCCAGTGTTGCATTGCTTTGGATTTGAGATCAGCACAGCTTTTGAGTTGAAGAAGAAGATTAGGTGGTGAATCTCAATATGTCAAGTCGATTACGAGGCAAAGAAATGCCGACATTGAAGTGTTTGTGGTAGGTCGTATGTGGCTATCATGGGTCAATGACTCATGTCAATTATTTCACTTACTTTTATTGAAGGCTTAACACTTTTGGCTAAGTGAGTACACTGAAATCATTTATTTACATATTTGATTTCCGACACATTTGACTTTTTAAATACCAATTTGGATTTATGTCAGATTTCATGTCTATTCCTTCCTCCTTTGCTCGCAGGGCGTGCAGCCACAATCCCTGCGGCGCCGCACTTAAGGAGTGTGACCCACCTCTCTCCTCATGTTTGTTTTCCCTCTCCCCGCTAACTGCCGTTCCGCGCGCACGACAGAAAGAGAGGCGTGAAAGCCGAACGGTAAACACGGTAATAAGGAAGCGGTGTAAAGGCAGCCGAGCAGCGGGGAGCTGATGGGACCGCGCCGCTTAGCCAGTTCCCCTACATTTCCTGCTCAGCGGGACGCCGTCGGCGCTGAGCCCTCGCTGTAGTGCCGCTGTCAGTCTGCCATTGCGTGCCTTTCCCCTCGCCTTCCGTGAGCCAGGAAGTTTGCGTGGAACGCACGAGAGGCCTCGTAGCCGTTTTAAAACAGGCCAATGGTGAGCCGCGGTGTGAATATTCTGACAAAATTGCCTCATGGAGTGCCATTAAAGAGCAAGCAAACAGAACGGGAATATTCGCGGAAATGCTTTAGTGTTTGTTTCAGGGAAAATAATGCACACAAAAGCACTTCACGAGGCAGAATGGTCTTTAAATAAAGTATCCCAGTGAAAAATCTTAAATTTGGATTGTTGCACAAAGGTAGACTCTTGTAGATTTCTCATTCTTGTTCAAAAATGTAAAATTTGAGTAAAATGGAAAGAACTGTTGGATGCACATTAAAAAGACAAAGTAGCCCTGAGAGGCCGGCTCAAACTTGGGTTATTCTTGTTCTAAATCATAAAAAACATAAAAGTCGGAGGTGTGAGTCCGCATTAAAGCAAGATGGACTTTTTATGACAAATATTTCCACTGAAATTTGGTTAAACAAAGCTAAATTAACTTTGAAAATTCTCATTCTCGTTCAAAATTACAAGTTGATTTTTGGACATACGAGCCCACTGAGACAGCTCCAAAATGGTTAATTCCTTTTGAAATCTCTTATTCCTTCTCAAAATGGTAAAACGTTAAGACACGGATGGTGTTCTTCTGACAAAGCAGGCTCCAATTTGCGCCTTAAATGGTGATTTCCATTTGAAATTCCTCGTTGAAATGGTCATGCGCGTCGAGCTCGCTGAAATGGAAAGACTCCAAATTATTTATTTATTTATTTTTTTAAATCATGAAGCAGCCCAATTGGGCAGTCTAAAATGTGGTTCCATTTTACATTCACTTTTCACAATTCCTCAGTCCTGTTTAAAACTTCACTGAAGTGGAAAAGGTCCACATTGAAGCAATTCATGATGCTGGATTTTTTGGGGACAAAGTAGTAATTTTGATGTAAAAATTGTAATTCACTTTTTAATTCCTCATATTTTTTCTGAATTTTAAAATGCGGAGAAAAAAAACCCAATGAAAACTTGAAGTGCAAATGGAAAAGTTTCAACTTTGTGTCTCTCATGATCTGACCCAGTTTGCATTCCTGAGCGGTGATATGTTGTCAGCGCTTTCCATATTTCTTATCCTATGGAGTTCCAAAATGTCAAAAATCACAGCAGCTTGTGAAATCGGAATATTGGAGCCCTTAAAAAGCCTCGAAATGGGAAAAAAAAACAGCGAGAATTACCGCATGGCTTTCCAGGAAGTGACACAAAGTTGACATCCTCGTTTCCTCGGCTTTTAACCCCCCCACCCCCGTCCCGCCCGCCCGCTCCGCCACATGTTGGATGTGCACTCCCGCTTCTCTCTGTGCCCCCTTGGGGCCTATTCCCACCACGAGACAGATTACTGTGGGCGGAGAGAGGCTGCCAGGGAAAAGACTGGCGTTCGGGTTAGACGCACGGAGCACGGGGTTGTAAGCCAGGGCGACGGAACGGAGGGTGGTGGCTGGAAAAGAGGGTTGGAGGGAGGGAGGGGGGGTTGATAAGCTGCTCTGAGAGTTGAACCTAGATCCAAAATGGTCGGGGGGGTGCAAAGGATTAGGGAGGCTCTGAGGAAGACATCTGCCTCTGCGCCAAGCTGCACATTATCAAAGACGCCGGCGCTTCCCACATCATCAAGTTTTCATGAGAAACGGCGGCAGCGAGCGGCCCCCGGGGGTCGGGGGGGGTGGCGGGGGACACACAGAACTCTTACCTATTTGCCCCTCTTCACTAATATGACAAAGGTTTAGGGACACCTCACCGCTCTAGCAAGTGAGAATCGGGGATAGGAGTAGGACCATCGAACTTTTAAAGTAACAGCAATTCAATCTGATTCTGAAATCATTTGTATTTGTATAGCGATAACATAATTAATAAAAAGGAAATAAACAGTCTGTGCATCATATTGTGTGTGAATGCGACTTGTTCACTCGGGGGCAATACAGTACAGTCATGCAGACACCCAAGTAAGAAGAGTTACACTACTACAGTACGATGAGTGGCTGCAAACTGCAATATGTCGTTTTGGGCAGAGGATGATAGAGAATATACACCTGGGAGTACTGCTGTATTATCTATTTTTATGTCTATCTATCTTTTTTGCTTTGATTTTAAAGCAAAACAATAAATGTTATCATGACAATTCACATTTGAAGGCATAGAAGTATTTAAAATTAGATCACTAAATAGACACCTTTTCCTTAACTCATTCACTGCCATGAGTGTACTTTTTGACGTATAAATCCGTCAACGGGAGTGAATGAGTTAATAACAGGCCTCGCTCATTTATTTGCTGAATTAGTATTTATTGAATTAAATAATGAATAATAGACCAGATTTTTATTTTTATTTTGACGCCATATTAAATTAAGTGAAAGTATTGTCACATTTTTTTTTAAATATATTTATTCACTTATGCCATTCAATCAGGCTGCAATGCTAAAATGAACAAGGACTTCTTATATTTTTAAATTCAAATATATATTTTCTCTCATATTTGTTATTTAAAATACATACACATAATATTGAAAGTTTAGAACATATGTAACGTTTGTGATCGTTTCTGATGAATACATTTATTCATTTGTAGATGACAAATTGTATTTTGTTCATTTGAAATTGTAAAGGAATGTTAAGTAGTACATTAAAATCTGCGTGTAATTAAATATTTTTTCTTTTTTTCTAATTTCAGAATCTTACAGTGTAACGGCATCCAATAAAACGCTCATCTTTTCTGTTCATGCTTGCAAATAAGGACAGAAATATTGGGAGAATACACGTCTACATTTCTTTGGATGAAATCTCGCTCAAGTAGCTTGAGTAGTCTGCTGAGTACAATTTACTCACCTGGTCTTCATCTATAACCTCCAGCATGCGTTTCCATGTGGCCTGGACGGCGGCGACGTCTTGTTGTCTGGTGACATAGCAGTGGGCCTGGACCACATGGGCCAGAGTCAACCCGCTGATGGTGGCCTCCAGAACCTTCTGGACGTGGCTAAAAGACAAGTTGGCCTGCGTGCGGGTGCCTGCCTTCACCAGCTGCATGGTGCAGGGCACCAGTGCGATCTGGCCGGCACAGAACACAGCATCATCTACCTGGAGAAGACAAAGAAAATAGGACAACTATTATTAGCACAGTCAATCGTATATTTTCAGCAATACAAGCCACACCTCAAATGAAGATTCTTTTCAACTCGGGTTTTACCACTACGTGGCGGTAACAACCAATCAGATTACGACGATACCACTTTGTGCCGCGATAGATGTCATTGCCGCAACAAACAGCACACATGGCACCTGTATAAAATATTTTGTATTTTATATACATTTAAACAACACAAACATATAAAGTATCATTGCATCATAAATGACATTCCTAATATAGTTTCATTTATTTAGAATTTTTAGATTCAGATTATTCAACAAGTATGTATGTTTCCATTTTTAATGAATGAAACCTCTTCATTTTTATAATGTACAAATATATTTTCACGCAATAAAATTCAAATGAACCTTTTATAATTTATTGCAGTCGATTACTTAGTATTTTAAAAGCTATATATCGATTTGTTGAACTTTTCCTAAATGTAATGACTCTATTTCCATACTTTGTAAGAGTTTAACTACACGTGTTAAAGACTGCATTTTTTTATTCTAAAGCGAGGGTGTATCCTCTACTTTAGTATTAAAAAAAAATTACTATATCAAATTAGCGTTCATTATAAATATCCCCCGGTTAACTGTGCATTAATCAGCAAGGCCCACCTCCTGATTTTCGGCTTCTTATCGTTAACAGTTTTCATTTCACACTTCACACAAAACCTGCCAATAGCGTTGCAGCGACACCAATGTTATTTATAAGCATAATTAAGCATGTGATAATAAGCTAATTCTCTGTTAAATAACTCCGCTGGCAGGGCCGAGGGGGGGTCGTAAATGTGGGTCTGGCATAACTAAAGTCAGGCTTGGATCTATCTGTTTAAATGCGTAGAGACGTGCGAGGATGAGGGGTGGTATTAAAGAGGTCAGGTCTTTAGAGACCACGCGTGGGGGGTCAGTGGTGAGGCTTTCGGATGCTAGCGTGTGGTCAATGCAAATATCAGCTGGTGATAATTGCAGGGAGCCCGCCGAGGAGGATCGAGATAAGATCTGCATCAATTGATACGCACTAAGACGAGCAGCTTTATTTACACAGAAATTTTTTTTTGAATTTATGACTAAGCATGTTGAAAATAATCATGGTAAAATAATGGTTGGGTCGCGACTTCAAAGGACCGTCTATTAACTAAACGCTTTTCCTCACCGGGGTTGACATCCCTGAAAAGCGCATTATCCAATTTTACATCAAGATGCTAGGTGGCTACATGTTAGCATTACGAATAGGATTGTAGTAATATACCAAAATCCAGATTTGATATGTATCGCAATTCCTGACGCGTATTGTGTACAGCAAAACTCACTGATTTTGAAGGGAAAAAAATCAACTGTAATTTTTGAGAACATTTCTTGTGGAGACCTCAAAAGTCAAAACCAAAACTCAACAGTTTATTGCGAAAACGGACATTCTAAATCAGGGGTGGGCAAACATTTTGATTGGCGGGCCACAATGGGTTCTAAAATTTGACAGAGGGGCCGGACCAGGAGCAGATGGATGGTGTGTTTTGGTAACCTCACCTCATCGGAGAAAAAAAATACATTTGATTTGAAATAAAAATGAACAAAAGCATGACAACAAAAGATCTGTGTTTTAGAAAATAAAACATTAACAAGGTGTATTCTTTTTTTTCAAGTTTGGCGGGCCGGATTAAAATGTTAAACAGGCCACATGTGGCCCCCGGGCCATAGTTTGCCCACACCTGTTCTAAATATTCATATTTATATTAACGCCTTTCAGCTTAGAAGCAACTCCTCCAGGCTAATGCACATACAGTAATGGGACTTATTCATTTGCGGTTTTCATTCCTGTTTAGCGAGTAGTTTCCATCCAGAGTCCAGACACTTGTTAATTTGTGGCGCAACGTTGGATACAATCTGATTTAACGCTGTTCCAGCCAGACTTCTGAGCACTCCCCGGTGTCTCAAGATCATGTAGCAAAATTAGCTTATCGTAGCAATTAGCATGACTTTTCCGTCTTTCCTTGTCATCCATTCTTGAGAATGATTCGTCAAAACAAAAGTGTATCATATCCGCCGCCACGGAAGCGATGATTACTGACTTCGGGGCGACTCTACAACATGTTTAGCCACAGCGATAGCCAACTAAAGCGCATTGCTAGCTAGATAATTTGGACATAAGTAGCACTGAATTAGCCTCAACCCTCAACCATCTGCGGTGACGTGAGCGATGAGCGTGCGTCCAGCGAAGCTTTTTGAGATACCTCAGCGGTTGATTCTCAGCTTTGTTATACAATCCGGTGCAAAATGCGAAGCATAACCGCTTATTTCGAGCCTTAGATTCCAATACATAGGCATTGGCATTCCATTTAGAAGCCATCAAAGGTAATCACAGGAAAAAGAAAGCCCACTCGCCCCCTTCCGGTTGAGGACGACTGTCCAGCATTTTTAGATCTCTTCCCCGCGACTTGAGTTGACTCCATTTGAAATTCACAAAAGCTCGGCGACCATTTAGTCAATTTGAATATCAAAAGGTGCTGACAGAGGGCTCCCTCGGCTGTTAAAGGCAGATTCTCGTCGCTGCTACCAAGCAGGTGTGTGATGATCAATTATTGACGACGACGCTCTGGTTACTCTTTGTGGGAGGTGGAATTGAGGACGGGGGTGGGCGACACGGGCGAATACTATTTACATAAAATTAACAGTTCAAAAGAATGACTTCACACACCGATCAAACTTGTTAATTGACTGTCAATGCGGTGTGCCGCCGCATATACACAAAACACACATACACACGCAGCTACATTATTCATCTCGGGGCCCTGACAGGGGAAGACAGTCCAATTTGCATGGGCGTTCCCGACGTGATCAACAACCCTTGACGCCGCATGCATTTTTAATAGGAGCCCCTCCTTAATATTCATGAGGGGGCAAACAATCGCACATGACATTAAACTTTCTATAACAAGGTAAGTAGTTTTCAAACGCTCGTCTTAGCCGTCTAAATGGCCCGCGGAGACAAGACAGGATGCGGCGCATTACCGCATATGCATTGCACCCGTACGGCCATTTTTTAAAAAATTCATCTTTTATTTGTCGTCGATCCATATTGGTGCTCACTGAGTTGAAGTCCAACATGATGTCATGTGGCAGTTGTGTGCCTTCAGGTGGGGATTTTTTATTTTTTTTTATTACGCGTGCAAATACAGAAGTACTTTATACAGCTATGGTATCGAAAGTCAGAATGTAAGTATCGTGACACCATCATCAGTGAATTAAAACTACAAGAATAACCTCAATATTTCACGAGAATTTGGACAAACACCACAGGCATGGTTTGCTTTTTCCTCGACTTTTTTTTCTTTGTGACAATCGATCATGAGACTGAAAAACTATTCTGTCTTCATCTCTTCTCTTTCGGAACAAGTGTGCAGAGTTTCTTCGCCCGATGGATGTCTAGTGAGAAACTTTGGAACTTGAAGGGACCACTGTAGCAGTGATGAATGATGAGCCGAAACGGCCATGACGTTACTTGTGTCCACACGGCACCAGCAGCTTGCACTTTATTGCTTTGCTGCTGTATATTTAGCCATGTGCCAACATGTTCTGACCATGATATATTGCTGAAAAACTGCTACCCATGACCATGAAGCCCTCATACCGGACCAATAAAAAAAAATAAAGTCTGGTTGCTGCGGGTATGTCGTCGCTTCTTAAATACACTTTCCCTAAACAGAGTGTATCATTACCGCATTTCCATGTTGTTTATCCTTAAACAAATATGACTCATGTCAGCGCCGGTTCGTGGGATTTTGATGGGAAAATCGAGTCACAAATTGCAATTCCAAACAAAATTGTCTTGGGAATTATTACTCAATTAATTCAACTGAAACTATATTCAGGAATAATATATATATATATATATATATATATAAATCAGCCCTTGGCATGTGACAAAATGAAAAAACTGAGACACACCAATCTGCTTTGTATTAACTAAGCCTTTTTTTTTTTGTTTCTTACTTATCTGTGACTTGTTAAAAGGTCACTAAAGACTCTCTCTACCGAGCGTAACTTTATGTAAATGCAACCCGGGGAGCCTCGGTGGAGCTCTAATGGGGTCTTCTTTCAGGCTGAGGTGTTTCTAATTGGGTTTACTACATTTTTTTTTTTTTGGCAGACACTTTTCCACAGATGACCAGATAGCGCAGGACTATATTTGGTCTTAGTAGCCCTCGGGGGGCCAGGCTGCATCTTTCCGAGGAATATCTCCTGGTGTCATTAGCAGAGTTTGGAAGATAGCTGAAACTGGGATAAAATTACTCGCTATTGATGAACAGTCAGGTTCTCCGGCTGGTTCCAAGGACAGGCGGAAAGAAAGGCATCTCGAACGCACCTTTCAGCTATGCTAATGGTCACGTTTGTCCCCGTGGAGGTCTCATGCATAATTTAAGCAGGAAAAGGAGCATGCAAAATGTGTAAAATAGGTTTCATTAAATGGGTATAATGTTGCTTAATGCGAGGACGCATGCAAACTAACAACATCTGTGGTGTTATGCATTAAGCGCTCATGTTACTTAATTACATGTGTATTATCGTGTAATTACCAATATTTTATTTGACTAATTATTTTGGTACACTAGTCCAGTGGTTGCATTAATTCCCATCTCAAAAACACTTAGCTCTCCAAGTACCAACATTAAAATACAGCAGAAAAGGCCATCAAAAATGAGGCATACCTATTATTCTTAAAAAGTTTAAAATTTCATACGAATGGAAGTAAGGATGCGCTGATACAGTAATGCCCATTCTGAACGCCTATTCATATTTTCATCATAATTACAAGACACATTGGGCAAATTCCACAGCTGACAAAGTCCTACGAGAGAATTGGCCCAAACGAGCCCCTTGGTAACCAAGACAGATGTTAAATTCCAACACTTTTTTTTGCCCAACAGCATCTACTGCAGACAGAGCATGATGTTAAGACTTCAATGATCCTTTGTATAATAGCTTCGAGTAAATTTTGAAGAAAAAATGTTTTAGCGACAGCAATCCAGCAAATTAATGCCATACTGAAGCAGAAAAAGCCATTTATATGTACTCTAAATGAAGAAGTCTTTGTTTGAATGGTTAACCACACGGACGGACATTTGTCATTTTTTGCCCCAGTGTCATTTGTTTCCCAAATGTGGATGTAGTTAAGGGTGAAGGGAGACAAAACATTGAAGCGTGACTCCAACATGCTGACTTTGTTGACATCATCAATGTTCGCTTTTATGCAAAATGGTGAAGTTTCAGCAATAATTTTGGATCCTTGGATTCTCATTTTTAATACACTTAACAAAACTCCAGAAAGGATTTACTGATTTCTAGTCTCTTTCACTTTTTAATGAATATTTCAAGTACGGCAAATAGAGTAGATTCTGAACTATGTAGAATAGAATTATTTTTTTGAAAAAAAAATATATAGGACTGTAATATTTCAGTTACTTTTCTGAATCAGAAAAAAACATAGTTGTAGAGCGTGAATGTAACATTTGATTTGTTGCTTATTTAAAAAGAATTCTCCCAGCCAAAATAGCTGACATGCTGTGTCTTTTCCGATATGGGTTCTTGAAACTTTTTTGTGGGTCTACTAATGGAAGACAATCTTACCGAATATCATGCTGCTAAATTAAAGGGGCAAAGTTTTCCAAACATTAGGTGATGTTGGGCGTGTTCACGGTTGCAAAAAAACAAATCAATTTTCATCAGGAAAATTTGGTGAGTAGTGAGTAGAGAAAAGCTCTCAAAATGTTCGCCTAAAATTAATGACAATGAAGAAACACATTAACAAACTCAAAAGGCCCAACTAACATTGGTCAAGAGCAAATTTTAATCAGATTATGTGTCCCTAAAAGTATTTTTGACGGTTGATTTAAAAAATATCTATACGCTAGCACATTTTTTGTTATGCGCATGCGCAATAATTGACTTTACCATGCTTTGTAATTTATAGCTATCATGTTTAAAAAACAAAATCCACCTGTTGCTGAACCTACCCCTTAATTAAAAAATATTACGAAATATATTACTATATTACACGTTATTATTTTGATATTATTATTATGAAAACCTGACATGCTAGAGAAAAAATGAGGGCCGATTCTGAATCAGCGCAAAAAAAAAAGAAAAAAATCTGGAAAAGTTAACTTGGATCTTTGATTAAAAATTCAGTGAAATTTTAATGTCTCCAAATGGCACAGGACAAAACAGTTTTCCAGCGGATAACAGAGGATTGCCCCCACCTGCCCCCTCCTCAATTTGGCGAGGGTTCGCTAAATTTGCATTGTTTTCATGTTTGCGATCGTCTTAGCTGTAGTCATGTACAGTACGTGGTAACGTCTGCAGTTTCTGAAACCGCCACATAAAAATAACTGCGAATTGCTCGAATACTTCTTCAAGCCATCTCACATCTTTGGATGCGCAGAAAACAAGTCTTACATTGACAAACGTGAATAAAATGTTTGCTTAAAAAGAGACCGATTTAGTCCACAGCAGACAGACACAAAAGGCCTTCCTGCAAACAACACCCTCATTCCACCCCCCCCCCCCCCCCCAACACGTGCCCTCACGTCTGCCCTTGACGTGACCACTCCACACACACGCACACAAACAGACACAGAGTTACACACTGTCATGTCAGCTCTGGTCAACTTTATGCTGGTCGGAGAGGGCTGCCGCTCAGTCTCCAACCAAGGTCGGGGTTTGTGGGGGTGGGAGGGGGAGCCTGACAGCGAGACGCTCAAGGGGAGGGGGAAGCGCATCGCCAACGCCGTCGGGCATGAATAAACAAACATGTCCTCTTGCCATCACTCAAATGTGTGGTTTTTTTTATTTTTCTGCTGGGATTTTCGAATGCTGATCTCTGTATTGTACAAATGTAACATAGCGCTTCTATTCGGAGTAGGACTAAATGGCGATATTATGCCTAGTATATATCGATATTATGACGCGACGATAATCGTGACTTTTCAATATATAATTATTGAAACCATATACCATTAAGTCAAATTTATGAGCGTCAAACAATGAGTGAAGAAGAAAATGAATACATATTTTGAAATTAAATTAAATGTAATTCAAACAAGAGCTCCCTTCAAATTGTGTCAAGTTGTTCATCGATGAAAGAGATTGTAATACATGATTCAAGTCTGCACTATGACCAATAGGAAGGCGCCGAAATTCTACAATTGTAATCTCGCAATTACAACATGGGATGATGTCATTCCCATTTGCTACAAACTGTAGCTTGAATGTAAACAAACAACTGCAGTTTGCAAACAGCCATTAGTTTGTCTACTGGCGAGTACCACTTATATGCTTCGCTTCACATGACTTCATTTTAGCGCTGGCCTTCGTGCCTCTCCAGAAGCATTCAATTCCATATCATTGCAAACATGATGAAAGTCCAATAGAGCATTTATTCTCCAGCCCAAAAAATTTTCATCACGTCTTAAATTCTGTAATAGTACAGACGGCTATTAGCAGCTGTTTTCAGGCTGCTGATTCACAGGCCCACACAGCAAGACCAAGTGCAGATGTTTTTTTGCTCAAAAAAATCACGGCAAAAAATGCGACGTAAATAACGAAGTAGGGGTAAAAGTAAAAATAACGTTCACAGGGTTGCTATAACATGCTGCAGAATAGTGAGATTGCGACCCCAAATTTTGAGTTATACAACATTGCGTATGGTTTTCTTGCTATGTATCAAATATCTGTATCAGAATATAATCTGTATCTTTAAACAATATGTTAATATCGCTGCGATTCCTGCAACTAATTCCAACGTTGCAATCCATTGTGCATATCTTCAAATATATTGCGGAAGAATCTAACGCCATTACGAGAAAATTGCATCTGGCGTTATTCTGAGATTCCCACAGTTACTTGCAACATGGAAGAAAAAAAAACACCAAAAAAACGCTAAAACACGACTGGGGCCGACCGGATGGAAGGGCAAGCTTTTTCATGGCGATAGGCAAATGGCCCCGGCCGCCTTCAACTGTCGCCACCTCCGATCTTTTGACAAATTGGTTGTGAGGCTTTTTACGACTGATGCACATATCGCAAAAATCATTTCTGCCAAGCCTCCCTCACTCGCTCTGTGTGTGTGTTTGTGCGCGCGCGTGTGTGTGACCTGCCCGTGGGGACATGACAAGCACCGCCACGCATCGCTCTATCAAGCCCGATCTTTCCAGGACAATGCAAATGATGACAAATTCCGTCGTCCTACATTATGCGCTTTGCCGCTAATCTCCCTAATTCGAGAGAATCGCGGAGGGTCTCGCCATTTGGGCTTGAGGGGCATGTTTGTCTGATTGAATGATGATGAAACGGCAGCCCTCAAACCCTCCCACCCCCCATGATGTCTCCCATCTATTCCTCTCTTCTCCTCTAGTCTTATCATGTCGGTTTCTAGGGGTTTTTTTTGTGCAGTTACGGGAGTTTATACTACACAGAATGTGAAAAGTCCACTCTCAGGATCCCCCGTACAAAGAGAACATGATATTGTTGAGCGTTGCTGATTAAAATGACGAGTTTTGGACAAAACAAAGAATGATATCAACAAGACAACACGCGGGAGTGGGTGTAGTACCCGCGAGTCTCAACAGATGGCAGTATAGCTGCATGAAAAGACAAGGCCCAAAACAGCCCAAAAAGCAACTGTCAAACATTTTTTCCTTTGTTGCCCAAAGTCAAAATGTTCGTTTTAAATAAGTACAAATTTCAATAGTGCACTGCAGTAATATTGAGAAAGCTGTAAATTGTTGTTTGTGGGCCGTGCGGCGGAAAACTGCGAGACAAGTATTGCCTGTATCCATTTTTCAGAAAATAACTACATTGGAATCTGTTGTATTGATGATACAACAATGTCAATAAATATAATTATACAGCAGACACTCAATAAGAATCATTTCTATTTTGTATTTTGTTTCCTGGGTTATGTTGGGATTTTAAATCAATAAAATGTAAAAATATTGTAATAATAAAAACTGAACACATGAACAAAAATAACAAGCCCATACTATATACTGCAGTAATAAATCAAATGTTGCTGAACTTCCTTTTAAGGGATTAATTTAGTAAGAAGTACAACAAAAAATAATAACAGTAATTTGTATTTTATATCACATTTAAATTGTCATTCAAATTGCAACAGCATAAAAAAAATGTAAAGACAAAATTTACCACAAAATAACTGTGGCATTTCCAAATGGAAATGAATGGAAATAATCTCATCCATACCGTCGTCACTTCATAACCTATGGGGCCCTGACATCCCATAATGATAAATCCATAACATCAATAAGAGATGTGAATTAAAAGGCAGCATGTTGAAACATAAAAATACAAGCTGTGCATTATTCATTTCTTTTTTAGCTCGGCGACCCCGATGACAGCGACGTTTGAAAAATGAATGACCCCGTGCTTAAAACTTCCCACTCCGACGAATTGCCTCCCTGTCTAATTTATGATCAAGTAAGCCCCCCCACCAAAAAAAAAAAAAACAACTCGCCTACAATGTAAAGTAAACGCTAATCTCTTCTGAGTCGTCTGTGGTGCTGCTAAAAAAAAATGGAAATGCTGGCATATTGTTGCATGTGGATGTAATAATCATTTCTAACCAGAGGCAGCGACTGTCACTTTTAATGTGCGCAACTTAAGGAATCGCAGAACTGGGGCATAATAATCACATACATCATCTGCTGCTGAAGCAAATTCCTAAAATACAAAAAAAAAAAAAAAAAAAGAAAATAAGGGGCTGTTACATTTGCTCGTCATTCGATGCTCCTCTTTCATTAATCTGCTGCTCCCCAAACAAACTACAAATGCAACCCACATTTCATGAATAAGGAAATACTCCATTTCATATTTTTTCTTGACGTTGGGAAATATTATTTTACCACCATAATGTTACATGCTGGCCCCTGTATTGGCCAATGTAGATTACGGCCACAAGTAGATCTATTCCAAAAGGCGAACGCTAAACTTGAGGGTGGATGTGATTTTTTTCCCCTGATTTACTTGTTCGATATTTTTTCTTTTAATGTTGTTAATTTCTTTGTGGGAAAACAATGCATTTTTCAACTCTAATATTGGACGACATGTCTGTTTTGGATGTGATTTTTAACTCATTTACTGCCATTGACGGCTAAAGACGTCAAAGATCCTTTTTTTTTTTACCGGTTGGTATTGAATGAGTTGAAAGCATTTAGGTTGGTCTATATTAGCTGCTCTGAATATTCTTCTGCGTGTAAGTGTGGGAATTCCACATGTGAATTATAGATGCTGGACCCCTGTTGGGCCGTCTGTCTTGGCCACGTGTATAATGTGCAAGGAGCATTTGAAACATCACTTCTGTGTGTGGAAAATCCATTATTATTTTTTTTATTTTTTTTATCTGAAAATACATGTGCTTTTTGAATGTCCTACAGGCTTGGTCTGTATTGGCTTGGTATTTGAAGGTAGTTTTTTTTTTTTTTTTTTTAATTTACCTTATATTGTTTCAATCAACTAGCGTATATTATTGACTATAAGCCGCTATTTTTTTTCTAGATTTTGAATCATGTGGCAAATAAAATGGTGCAGCTTTTCTGTGGATTTTTCTTACACCTGTAAGGGGCCGCTCCATAGTTCATAAAATACACAAAATAAATAGAGATTTTTTTTTCTCCTCGGTTTGTTCTGTTTTAATTAACAAAATTGTTGCCGTCTTTAACTCATTCAATACCATTGACGGATAAATACGTCAAAATCCATTTTTTTTTTACTGGGCTGGTTGTGAATGAGTTAAAAGGAACTGTTTTAAGAATTTGTTTATGTACCTTTCCGTGCATTCACAGTACCAAATCATTCTGTACATGCAGTAAACAACAAATTGATTTCAATAAAGAAAATTGCGGCTTGTAACCTGGTGCGGCTTGTATTTCAATTCTTTTGTCTCTTCCCCCCAAAAAAATTGTTGCTGTGGCTTATATACAGGTGTGCTTAATAGCCCAAAAAATATGGTAATTATATTAATATTACATAATCTCTAGCCAAATAAGGATGTCTACCCAAATAGGTTGGTCTACAGTGGCCTCTTTAAATATTTTACAAGTACGTTCCATATATCTTCTAAAAAAAAAGAAGTTTGGTGAATTTTCTCCCCCAAATATTAAATACAGAACTTGTAATTGGGCACGTGTGGATTTAACAAGGACCATCTTCAACATCCTTCTTGCGTGTGCGAGTGTGAGTGTGAGTGTGAAGTGTTTGGGCCCTGTCAGCTCTCGTCACCGCGGTGGGAAGAAACGCAAGCAGGCAGCTCTGAATAGAGCAGCGAGTAACCATAGCAATGGTACGGTCATATATCGCTCTCATTTCACAACGCTCATGGTAGCGGACTATTTTTATTTTTTTATCTCGATGCATTTCCAGTTCACTTACAGCAATGTACAACAACAAAAAAAAAAAAAATAAAAAAAAAAAAACAGAAGCATGTCGAGCCACACTTAACTGGGGGAGCCGATACTGATCATCGAGATATGGGAAGGACTGAGAATAATTGATGTGTTTTGACTTGAGTGTTTGCCGTTGTTGATGGCGGGAGCGTCACCGCGGATCGCGGCGGTGGCGTAAACACATACTGGCATGTCTGTGGCATGCAGCTCGCACATAAGAACAAACGCCAAAGATGTCATTTTTACATATACAAATACACACACACACACACGCACACACACTTAATAAACATTATATAAAGACTGCAGCCTATTGATTGGCCAACTAAAAATCCCCGTGGCAGTTATGAATCTTACGCTCCTAACGTGACAATGTCACATTTCCAGTAAGTCTTTCATTACCGTTCATGCAGCGCTTGTATTAGATCTCATCAATAGTGCATACGGAACTCATGTTGTGGCCATTTACAAGCCAAGCATGTCCACTAGCAACTGTACAATCCAATTAATAATTAAATAGCCGACGATATGTGGCTCTGTTGCACTCCTTTGCTTCCGAGTCAGTCAAGCACCAATAAGAATACACGGAGAGCCGGTCATAGGCAATCATGCTCAAGGCCCGTTCATGTGTGGGAGCGTGGCGGTGGACAGTAAGCCACGGCGTTGACAGACGATGCACTCTGACACATCCAACTCCCTCCCCTACGTCGTCACTACATGCTAATACCAGCCTGCGTCCACCACGGGGTGTTTTGCCGCAGAAGAGTGGGGCGAGGGGGGGTTTGGCGTTGGTGTTCAACACAAGTCCCCCATTCAAATACCGTCGGTGAGACGATGACCCTCAAATGCAGTCCATTGGTCCCAGAGTTGCCCGGCGCTTCCAAACCACATTAACGCTGATAGGGACTGTACATGCTGGGAAGTCTCAAATGAGCGGGAAGGAGATTCCAGTCCCGGGACTAAATTATACGAGCATGTTTGCGGGATGTGTGATAAATGAAAGCAGATCTCTGCCAAGGCTTAAGTTTGTTACGGTCATGTGCGAAGTCAATGAGTTGACGATGCCGTTTTGGGATGGTCGCGACGGGGAAGGACTACGTGGTATCTTTCTGATCTGATTGCATTTGACAGACTGGGAACATCTCAGGAGGATTTTCAAGTTGCTGGTCGTTGTAAATTCCGGAAGCCATCCAGTTTGAATGAAGGGACTTTTACGATCCATTTAAAACCAGAGAGGATCCTTTAATAATATGTAAACATGAGCCACATGCTGCTTCATCAGCAAAAGACAAAGTCATAAAAAAAAAAAGGTTAGGTGGTGAGCCAATCAGTCGTCATCCTGACCGTCGCTTAAGACGTATTTGGACAAAAGGTCCACGTCATGACTCATCACACGCCCGTCGGGTATTCCGAAAAGGAAACAAGTGCGAGTTAACATGAGTGACGACAAATTTCAGAGCATTCCGGAGCTCGTTTTTCATCGACTCCTCAACTTTGCGGCTACACCCGTCTTCACGCAGCACAAAAATAAATCCGTAAAGTGCGACATGCGGGAGAGGTGAGATAAAAGACGGTTTTTAATAGATGACGACAAACAAAGGCGGGAAAGGCGTTAAGGTGCTGACAAGCGCTTCTTCGTCAGCGAGAGCCGTAAGATTTCAACCGGATTAATTTTTGTTATATTCCAAATGAAGTTAAACATCCTAATTAATCTGTTAGTACGGAATGAAGACCTTGTGTTTTTTTTTTTTTTTTTTTTTTAAAGGTAATCACTCTTGGGTGCTAACTGAGTTGGATGGTGGAGGTGATGCAGGCTGGCTTCAAATAATCTTTATTGCCTCTACAGGTGGGATGAAACTGACAATTTAGCATTTTTAATGGTCACACAATTCTAAAGAGAAGTTAACCACTGTACTCATGATTTCTTTCATAAAATGAGAGAGAAAAAAAAAATATTTAAAGCAAAACACCCTTTTAGACTTGCAAAGGATGCTTTGTTTGCATTTTTATCGAGTTAAAAATGAAGAATAAAAAAATGCAAAATTGTTGTTTGCAATTGTCCGCACAGTAAAAAAAAAAAAAGTCTCTATCATTGCTTTTCAGTATTTCCTCGTCCAGTCGGAAGATTATTCAAATGCTAATGTGTGGCTGGCTAGACCTTGACGTTAATTGCCGCCGTCACATCCACTTTGCTGCCCGTGCCTGGTGGTCCACTTTGACAATTTTCAAAATCCAATGCAAATTCTATTGTGGCTAGGCGCTCGACAGCTCTCCACAAGCTTGTCGGCTGTCATTCACCATTTGGGCAAACTTAAAAAAAAATTTAAATACAAGGGGTGCGGGGGCACCTGGCGTCAGATCGCGCAACCCACCCCCAATGCTCCCCAAACACCGTTCTCACAACGTGATCAGAGAGTATAATTCCCCGGCAAATATCCCAGGGGTGAACAATTCTATTTAAAAAGGTAAGAGGAGATGTTTAATAAGCCGTCGACTGTCTAGTCAAGCTCACACGAGCTATTTTGTTTGCCACTGTAAATCAGTCGATCCATTTTTAACTGATGTTAAAAAAATAAATAAATAAAATAATCCCACCATTTTAGAGTTGTAGTCTGGCAACACATAACTGTAATTGCCAGTTATTAGTCTGACATAAAAACAAAACAAAACAAAAAAAAAAGAAATTTACATTGTAATATTGATTTGAATTTGGTGAATTGTTCAGCCCTGCTAAAGAAGGAGAGAAACGTTTCTATGACGCCAACTGGGCGGAATTGTTTCAAAGCTTCAGCTGTGAAACTTTTATTCCCCCGCTTTCGCTTGAAGTGTCATCGTGACGTCACCGTCTTTTGTTCGTCGGTTTAATTGATGGATGCACTAAAGCGGTAAAGCATCTTAATTGGATTATGCAAATGAAGTCAGACACAATTGGTAGGTGCCTTTGCAATTGGATCTCTGATAAGATAGCAACAAAAAAAAAAAAATTATTGGCAAGATGGTTTTGACGCAAACATGCTGAGAAATGATGAATGTGAATTAGGTAAGTGAAGGCCTTAAAGGCATAGCGCACACTTTCGCCACTATGAGCCAAAAGGTTAACTAATTCTTTAAATCAAAATCCGAGACAAATATGTCAGGACTCGACATTATGCATGATAAGGCGGACGGCCGGATGACAACTTTGAAGGTCTCGCGTCCGTCATGTGCCAAGCTCATCAACATGTTAGCGGCTGTGAGCCGCAACGATGAATCAGGATAATTGCCGTGTACAATAACATTGAGGCAGCATGGCTGTAGAGCAGGGGTGGGCAAAGTATGGCCCGCGAGACAGTTACGGTCCACTCCGTTATCATGAGTCGGGAAATATTTGTTGCAATAATTCACTCATTCATAGTAATTATATTTTTTTTTAAATCCCATTAAATGGGTTGATTTGTCAAAAATAAAGTTTTAAAAATTTATATGTATAAATATTATCCTGTATTATAGTTTTGTTGGATCACAAAAATATAATTGTCAAGGAAGAAACAGATTCCCACAAAGAGAGGAACAATTAGTGGCCAACAATAAAAGGAGATTGCACACATATATTTCAGGGACAGAGACTCTACGCGCTTTGCTTTCAAGTTCATTGTTTAGCTTGCCTGTTGATTTTTTTTCGTGGATTCAAATGAGTGTGTGGACAGCCATATACCTTTATCTAGCAATCCGTCTAAAACTTGAAGACATGGGGAGGCTGTGAATATTTGTTGCGTCAGTGAACTTCCAATTTCACGCCAATCCAAATTAAAAATCTTCACAGAGGTTTGTGTAGCAGTTTTTCGTTTGAATTATTTCAAGCAAGACAAGTTTATGACAAATGTCGACGAGGCTTTTTGGAAATAGAAGCCAAGAGTAAAGACTGCTGGGAAAGCGCAACGACAGCGACGGAGGTTGGAATGCAATAAAGAACCCCAAACCACACGGAAGAAACACGGCTGTGGATGTTCTCTGGTATCTCGTTTCAACCACGAGATTTACAAGAGCACGCTTTTAAAACAACGCTCATGTGTTACAGCTTCTCTTATTCAAAGAATGTTATGAGGCAGACACATGATGAGTTTACGTGGGTCCGAGACACACCTGTTGAGATCTTTACGAGCAATACAAAAGAAGCGTGGCTGCGAGATGCGAGCTAATGTGTTGAGTGAGACAATTCTTTATGGAGTTTTAAACATCTGCGGGATTTTTAGCTTGAAGTAAAAAAAACAAAAAACAAAAGAAAAATGATGTTGATTTTTGATGGCTTGAACTATGACCTTTGTAAAGCCTCATCCAATGATGAGCTACCAACAGTTATTTTTTTTTTTTTTTGCTTCACTTGTCGAACGAAAGGTGCTCCTGTTGAATTTTTGTCGAATCGCAATGACTCAACGAGCTTTATTGAGAGCCAACATTTGCAATATATGATGTTAAATCACATATCAAATCCAAATGGCGATATTTGGAAGAATCACAATTAATGTGCCAAATTGTCCAGGCACACATTTCCCACAGTAATCATCATATTACATATTCTGGAGATAATTATTAATTACAAATTTCTCATTTATTGAATCAAATATTCTTATTATAATACTTCAAGTGGAAATCTTACACATATTGATATCCCATAATTATATCAATCTCCTTAAAATGGCTGAAAAAAGCTTCCTTGACTGCTGATTCTCTTACAGCCTCATTTTTTTTTTTTTTTTTTGGGGGGGCGGGTTTGACAGTCTTTCTGCGGTTTGCCGGGGCCACGTCGGCGCTGCAACAGCCGCCAAGGAGAAGCGTCACCAAGACGGAGGCGCTGATGACAGGTTCCCAGCGAGAGACTAATTGTATCAATATGGAACAAAATAATCCCCCGCTGGCCTGAAGAGTCCCTTCCTGCATGTTTTTGATCAAATGAAGTGATTGCGGCGAGTGGGAGCTGTTGAACAAGCAGACTCCTCGCATTGTTTTCTCAGATGGCTTAGAATGGGAATGATCATTAGCAGCGACGTCAGGGTGAAAGAGTCCACAGTTTTCCAGGGACCAGGGCCCCATTTTCACAGCGGACTTGATGTGACTCGCAACCGCTGTTTTATATCACATTAGTATGCAGTCAGATATTATGCGGAGGACCGCAGAAATCGCTCAGGAAAATGTTATTTATTTATGACGATATATGATTATTCATTTGTGATGTTTGACAAGGAGGAGTCGTAGACTGGGAAGTCCGCTTCTTGCACGAGACGCCGATTGGCTTGACGTTGACTGGACAGCAGACAACTTTTCAAAAACTACTGATTTGTAATTAAAAAAAAAAATTAAATCTGTTAATCTTTAACTTGGTGAAATTTTTAAAAAGTCCAGCACGCCAGCGCACGAGCCTACTGAGGATATGCTCTGCAGGAATTGGATGGAAGGGGAACCAAAGCTCCAGCGAAGAGGCAGACTCCACAGCCAAGTGTGGTTGCACTCGCTGTGTCATTTTCGGATAAAAAATAAATAAATTAAGTGGAACTATTTACTTGTTGATTAAAATCTAATACATAACGTCCTACAAAAAAATTTAACTTAAGAAAAGCCTCTCGGAACGCATCGTGTTGACTCCCACCAAAACGAGAAGAGATAAGGGGGCGTGGCCATATTCCTTATTACCAAGGTGTTAGTTTTGGATTGCTTTCTCCAAAACAAATCGATAAACTTGACAATGCAAGCTAATATCATGTTCTTGACATAAAAAAAAAAATCAATAAATTGAGCTTGTTAGTGAAAAATGGACCATCCCGGCTAGATGATCCCTTGATTGTAATTTGTTTGTGAGCTTTGAAAAGAACAACCACTGTGAATGAAGATGCAAATTAACCTGTTTACGGGCCTAATCCGGCCCGCGGGCCGTATGTCTGACCCCCTTTTGAGTCTTGAACTTTTTGATGAGAAGTAGCCTCATGAGAGAGAATTTAGACTTCTACGTGAGCATTCCAGGAATATATTTGGGAAAACAGATTCACTCAGATGCATAACGCTAGTCTTTCCAATTTTAAAACATAACACAAAATGCCCCCCCCCGCCAAAAAAAAAAAAAAAACTGCAAAATTTAAAAACAGTGTCGCGCAAGTGGGCCCTTGGGTAAAGCCAACATGGCGACAACTTTCCAGGCTGTAGATGTCAGGAATCCGAAGTGTGCTCGAGTCCGCAAGCTGTGTTGAGTCACGGCCATCCGCGCTGTCAAAGCATCTAAGCGAATAGCTAATCCACACGTGTTCTAACTCATACACAGATTTGGCAGCGGCATCAAGGACAGCGAGCAGGAGATGGACACTGTCCTTGTTGACAGTACCTTGACAAGTGTAATCCTAGATAATACACACTGGGTAGACTAACAAACAAACAACAACAAAAAAAAAAAAAAAACGCGGGGGCGAGTACCCAACCACAGAACCGCACTTCCCCCGGCTCCGACGTTGGGATATGACATTCTTTCTGGGCTCCGAGTGACAAAAATGGAGACTCGCTTCCGACAGCGCGGGACAAAATACAGAATCATACAAAACCACAATCATACGCTGCAGCACACATAAACAGCAACGGAGGCAAATACATAAAAAGCATCATGTAACTACGCATCATGGGAATGTCCGCTAAGATCCTCTGAATCCCTCCATTTGTCCACCAATTTGACGTTATGCTTTTTGCAAACCAGAACACAAACGCAACAATCATAACTCCTGTCTGTGATGTGTCACTTAAAAACGAGAAGCACATTGTGGAAAATCACTGAAAAAAAAAGCAAATGGGTAACTTATCAATGTGTGTCACATTTACAGCTGGACTATGCTCCAGCTGAATGAGTTTCACTTCAAACAAACTGATTTAGCAATAAGAAAAAAAACAAAAGAAAAAAAAAGGCAAACAAAAAAAAATGTCTAACGGACACGTCTAACAAATCTAACTGACCATTCCAATGTATTATTATATATATTTTTTTACATATCACAACAAAATTACATTTTAATTAACTTTTTAAATAATTGTATTCATGTAATTTTAATTTAATTATTTTAAAAATGATATTTTGAGCTAAAATAAAGTGGAAAACACAAAGAGGTGATACATGCTTTTTACTGGACAGTAACAATAAACAAAAATCTCTCTCTCTCTCTCCCTCTCTTTCTCCCTCTCTCTCTCTCTCCCTCTCCCCCTCTCTCTCTCTCCCTCTCTCCTTCCACCCTCTGTCTCTCTCTCTCTCTCTCTCTCTCTCTCTCTCTCTCTCTCTCTCTCTCTCTCTCTCTCTCTCTCTCTCTATATATATATATATATATATATATATATATATATATATATATATATATGTATATATATTTATACACCATCCTAACATCCACATTATCTCAAAGTGTAGACTTCTTACCCTGAGGGCTTGGCTGTAGGGCCCTATGTTGGCCGGGGCCCAGTGAGATAGACTCTGCACGTGCAGCGCTTCTCTCCGATGAAAGCAGTCCTCCGCGGCCGGCTCGGTCCACTTCTGGAGGAGACAGTCCATCTGCAGCAGATGGCCAGCAGGCAGCGAGGCCTGGACACACACCCTGGATGGCAAACGGAGTGTTTTACAACGAGCACTTTGAATATGAAGTGGTTTGGAGATGCGATGCGTTTGTACCTGGCAGGAGGGTTAGTGCCAAAGTGTTTCTTGTACACGGCATTGAGTGGACCAAAGTCCTCCATGCTGTTCACATACAGGTGAACAAGGACGATGTCCTTCAGGCTCCAGCCTCTGGCATCCAGCTCACCTGGAACACATCGTGCAGCAGTGTGAGTCGGCATAATGCTGCATGTATACAAACATACATTTATATTTATATATATATGTATATATATATATATATATATATATATATATATATATATATATATATATATATATGTTTTATATATATATATATATATATATATATATATATATATAAAATATATATATAAATAATAAATATATTTATAATAATAATAATAATAATAAAATATAATAAATATTAATAATAAATATATATATATATATATATATGTTTTATTTAACTTAAAGAAAATTTCTGACGTTTTTTTTTAACTGGATAGTGAGAATGAGTAATTATGCATGACAAATGTTTTTTTTAAATATACCAGTATGTATGTATATATATATATATATATATGTATATATATATAGAAAAAAATCAAATTATTATTTTTTTTTGCGCTGATTTTGAGTTTGGTAGTTTGAGTCAGTTCCAGAAAAACAAAACAAAAATATTTTAGCTTCTTCTTTGTACGGACAATTCTGAAGGAAAAACACGGACGTGTATCCAACAGGCAGCAACAAAACACAACAACAAAACTTCTGAATGGTCAATATAAGCAATTCGGTTTGAAGATTAGCTGCAACAATGCGCTCTACTGCACAAGTATGCGTGCTTCAACATGATTTTTTTTTTTGGGGTGGATGTGTGGCTCCTCCAGGCAGTGCTTAGCAATAAAGCCAACCTGTGCATTTGCAAAGCATCGGCTTTGTGCTGAAGATCGTTTTGTTGATGTATTTTTAACACGACTGAAGCCGCAGTAAAGCGCTAATGGTGTTTGTCCCTCCCTGTAAGCGTGCGCAGCGTGCGTGCATGTCGAGTGCAAACACAGGCTCAACACAAAAAAAAAAAGCGCTCAAAGCCAAGTCTCCCCTTGCAATCATTTGAAAGAGCTTCAAGTTTGTTTTGCCTTTGCCAACACCACCGTCTCGCACTACTTCATCCTCATACAAAGAAGCCGTTCATTAAATATTAACTTGTTTAATATTGTCTCGACGCCGTGCAGGCAATTCAGCCCAGCACCGCGATAAACATTAAATATGCTTTTCATCTTTTGCTGCTCTTTCTCCATCAAAAAAAAAAAAAACAGCGGCAAGAGAGCGAGAGAGAGCAGGGGAACTACAGATAGACAAAAAGCGCTCACTTTAAAACATCTGCAGGGCAACAACGATAACCCCGCCCAATGTGACTGCACTGTCTGGACGCCTGCGTTGAAGAAGCGTCTCGGGGTACATTTGAAGAACTTGTCCTTGTTTGGTGGCGAGGTTGCTGTTTGCTATTCCGCTCTAGCCGCCGACATAGCATCTGACAAGAGGCCTTGGTCTCCAGCTGGGTTTGTCGAGCGCTTTAAACGCGGGACAAGACCTCAGTCAGGCTTTTGTTGCGACACCTCACGCATGCTAACCGAGCCAGAAGAAGGAAGGGATGGAGGGGAGCAACAGAGTCTCTCGGAGTGCTTGTGTAGGAAGAGTAGTTAAAAAATACACAGCGCAACTTTAAAAAGTATGAATGGACAGATTAAGTTCTGTCCTAAACAATTTGGCACTTAAGTAGACAAATTTAATCCAAGAGGATACAGAGAGGAGCAAGAAAACCAAAGACTGCGGCGTATAATACTGCAGCATCAATAGCTAAAGCGCAGCATAAAATCTAGCAGACGTTAGCTAGCACTCGGTACCTTGTAGTGCTCGCTCTTGCTAAAAGCTTCAATAGCAAGTTCTTGTCAAAAGATAAAATGAGGAGACAATGCTCCAGTGTACAAAACTAAGACACATGAACAACATGAGCTAACGTTAGCAAGTGCGTTATACTTGTAGAGGTTCTTCGGTGTAATGAGTAGAAACGGATTTAGCCAACAAAAAAACGTGAGTGGTGAGCAGTACAACTGTGCCTTTAAGTTATTCAGTGAGCTTGTTGCTATCTCAAATCATCCTTCCTCTGTGAAATTAATGGAAAATATGCACTCTAATACTGCAGCGTCCAGACCTGCGGGTCAGCTAGCGTTAGCTTGGGTGTTTAATTAGGACATTTCTAGATTAGCCAAAACGTTACGATGGACGACAACAAAAAAATCCACCCAACCAATGAGAGATTGCGTTTCATGCCGTTCGTACGCTTGGCTGTCCAGATAATAAAAAACAGAACATCATCATTCCCCATTAGCCAACCAAAACGTGCCAATAGAGAGGGGTTCATAAACATTTTAAACAAGTTCCTTTGCCTACTTTTCAGGAGTGCAAAAGCTGCCGCAGTCTGGCTTTGGATGCCGGGGTCTTGGCTTTGCAGACCGTTGATGCCAGAAATCCATTGATAACCCCGAGAAGTTCTGGAAGAGCAGGATGGGGGCACATCTGCAGGGAGTGTTTTGAATATGGAGGAAGGGGAGAGCGTTAGCATTTTTGGAATAGCCCAGGACCTGACAAATAAGAATGTTTTTAGGCTGATGCTGATTCAATTTTTTGGCAGAATAAAATTCGGACAACCAATTAATCAATTATGAAATCGAAAATAACAGTTTTGGTCCCTAAATGCTACCACAATAAAGATATGGGGGGAAAAAAAGATTATGGGAGAAAAATGTAAAACTCTGCTGATTTTGATTAATTTTAAAAGAATCTAATATCAGCAGATTAAAAGTAAAAAGACTGGCACACCACAATAGTTGTCAACTGTAAATTACTTAGAATTAATTATTAACAAATATTGGACACAAATTAAAAAAAAATCCAACTTTATAAGATGAGAAACCTTGGATTATTAACGATGGCAGCACAGAACATCCCTGGAGCGAACGGGAACGTGTTCCGATCAATGACGTCATTGATCAAATGACAAGTTATGACATGACAACCCATCACTGATTTTGCATCAAATGTAAAATATCTGACAATCCAATTCATCTGATTAGATCTGTGCAAATTCAAGTCACCACTGCATCACTTTCAACAGATAATTTTTTTTCAAGACATCTGAAAATTGGGCCTTTGTCAACTTGAATCACAAGTAAGGGAAAACGCAGAAATTTGGTCTAATTCTTGGTATCTGTGTACACTTCGCTTCTTAAGCAAAAAAGGGGTCGATTAGATTGTAATATCACCAATCACCACTAGATGGCAGACATACCTTAGTTGCACTCACACTGGGTTTTATACTGCCGTACAATGTGAGTAGACCGAATAGTTTTCTTGTGGAATAATTGGAATGAAATGCAGGATAACCACAGTACCTCGATAATGTTCAGATTTTGTATTAGTTGATTTTTGACAAAAAATGTACAAAATAAATTACTTCACTTCAGGGGTGTTTATTGTTCAGCAGTTTTGTGTTGTCTTTGAATGGTTCATTCTATGCGAGAGAGCCTTTTTGCGTTGTAAAAAAAAAAAATACAGTATGTGGTCATTTTGTTGTTTGCTTCAAACTTTTAGTTTTGTGGTTAGGAGAGTGGATCGTTTATACGTGCATTGACAATTTTATTATTAAAAAATGCAACATATTAAGGGCACACATTTTGCTCGTATTTTGTCCATATTTAGGACAGCAGTTTTGTCATACATCTGATTAAAAAGTACATGGTTCTTTTCGCCCCCAAGTTGCACTGATGAAAAATTATGGGCCCCCCTCCAGCATTTAAGTTGCCCATCCCTGATCTAGGTGGTATCTTTCCTTCTGACCCTCAAGTACCCTATGCAGGAGCTAATCCGTGCATGCGCAGAGGTGATAGAAATGTATTGACTGTCAAGCAGTCACTCAAACACGGAGGCATCGCAATGCACATGGCACAGATCCGTGGAACGCACATGGATATCATGTGACATCACCCCCCGCCTTTCCACGCACGGATATGACATAAATACACGGCTGCACGCATGCTGGAACAATACGCGAATCTCACCGTGGCCTCGCTGACAACTAAGGTCAGCGTCTGATGTAAATCGTCGCTGGTGATGGTGGTCGTCTCCGGCTCCATCAGCATATTCCGCCTCCTCCGTCATCTTGTCAATGGCGCTCTGGCAAGGACAACGAGCGCGGGCCACAGCTCGCGCCACCGCATCCTGCCATTAGGGGTGACAGTGCGTATGAGGTGGGGGGGTGGCGATACATGAGGCCAAAACAGACAAAACGCTGCATAATTGCTCAACCTTTTCAAAGCGTGTCAGTCTTGAGAGGGCCCGGACGCACGTAACTTGAAGGTGAATGAATATGGAAACGAGGCACTGACATACTTGTGTGTTGGGAGAGCATAGATTCAATCACGCCGGCTGTCAGTCAAATGTGACGACCACGCGGCTGCGCTGTTTTCGCCTTTATCTTTTCGCCTCGCCTTTAAATCACAAATCATAAGCATTCTCTCGAGGCATGCGTATTACCTGCCAAAGCCTGCTGCTACTACGGCCGCCGCATTTAAATACATATTTCATATTTCATCCACACCCCCCGTCACCATGCCCAAAACTCATTCACCCCCACCCCCACCACCACCGCCGCCGCCGCCGTTGCACCCCCTGCATCCGCTGTCAACTGCATTAGGCCATAAGATAATCAAATTAATTATACTTCAGCCCCTCTCCTCTCGTTGCCAGCATGAAAAATAGCTTGACTAGCATTAACGGAGGGCAAATGACGGCGGTCCGTCCCCACCCCCCGAGCCCGGTGCCGTCTCCTCTAGTGCTGGTGTCACCGCCGATCTGTCACCCTGACGAGAAGAGCTTCAGAAGGCTGAACCGGGGCAGGTTCTCCCCTGGTCCCCCCCCCCCACTCGCCGCCGTCTCAACTATCCCTGGATCTTCCTGCTCTTCCCCCAGCATCCTAAGGGTGGGGCGGGGGCTGTGGGATGGCATGTGATGTGAGTAGGGGGTGAGGAAATATATAGCTTGGGGGTGCAAGGCTGCGGGGTCACGGGTGGTGTGCGACGGGGGTATGTTTTCTGTCCATAACAACCCAAACCCCCCCCCTCAACCCACATGCACAACACAACATGATGACATGCAGAAGGCAACAAAAAGCACAACACGTTTCGTCCATGCGATCATACAGTTTCGTACATTAATGTGAGACGTTCAAATCATGTGACTTAGCCGGACACGTGATGCCATCGGCTAGCGCGGACCCAAAATGCATGGTAGTGAGATTTGGACTGACACAGAGGAGTTAAATTAAGCCTGAATATTTCGTGGAAGTCTTAATATCGGATTGATTTACTGTTTAAACCACAGGTGTGAAACTCAGGCCCCGGGGCCATATCCGGCACGCCAGATCATTTTATGAGGCCCGCGAAATAAAATCTTGTGCAAACAACTTCTATGATTCTTGATCAAATTTACCATGATTTGAGACTGTCGGATCCAATAAATAATACCATTCAGATATTGCAGAATTTTTCTTATTTTTTTTTTTTACAATAACTATGGTCGCTGACTTCTGATTTAAAAACAAGTTAGCAATCCATTTGTTATGCATATATAACAATAACATTTTACAGTACATGATTAAAGAGTCTTAACGGCCATCTGAGGCAAACTCTGAAATGAGGCCCGATATGAAGATGACTGACCTCCCTGCTTCAAACCACTAATAAAGACAATAAAAAATATTTTAAAGTGGATGCAGGCTCAAAAATGTGTTCCAAAACTGGAGCTCGGAGGAGGGAGCACAAATGATGGCCTTCCTTCACTGGCTCACTGTACATTTTAAAGAAGAGTTCATTTTAAGATTTGTGCTTTTATTTATTTATCAATTAATTATTTATTTTTAAATGATCTCCTTCACCTCTATTTTTTTTCCACACTCGGCATTGTTTTAGTATTTTATTATGCTAACTATTTTTATTCATACTATTTATTAAATTCTTTCTTTGAACGGTCTTTGTTTTCATCGTCCATTCTTCACTTTATGCACATCACTCTGTATGCAGCTGTGGTTGTTTTTAAAGTGCTCCATAAATAAAGTTGAGTGAAGATAAACTTCACAGTTCAGCGGTACAAACTAGCTTAGCCCGTTGCAGCATAATGAGACTCCACAACCTTCACTTTTGTTTCAGCCACTGTAACCTCATGAATAATATTTGACCGCTTACGTCCAGAAATAAATACAGCAGAGCCTTGTTTTCCATTGTTGATGTTCAGCATGTCTTGTTTTGACTAACGCATTCACGGTGGCATCGTTTTCAGTGTCCCGAAGTAGTATGTTGAAGCAGAAATCCAAACACAGTCAAACCCAACCTAATTAGATTCTTGTATCCATGAAGGCGCCATGATACTCATATCGGGACCGTTCAATTGAATGCTCTTAAAATAAAAAATAAAAAAAATGCAGCCCTGCAGCTCTTTTTTTTGAGCTCCTTCTGATTAAGGGCAAAAATAAAAATAAAAACAATTCATGCCGCATCCCTGCAAACCCCGCCCGCGCCCACTTAGCCTACTACCTGAATGCAAAGCGGCCTAATGCGAGGGGACATGTTTATTAAGCTGGGCCTAGTTTGGGGCAGCAGTGAATATTGCAGACGTCAAAGTAGGCCATGTGGGGCTGGAGGAGGCAGAGAAAAGGGGAGCGAGTGAGAGAGAGAAAGAGAGAGCGAGTATGTGAACGAGTGGCCCCTCTGGAAGCTGATCTGAACTCAAGCCTCCGGTTCTGTGCTCCTCCTCTCCTCCTGAGCAAAGTTATCACACACCAAAGGCTTTTGTTCTTCTGTTTGTTTTGCCCTTCGAGTGCTTTGCTAGCAACGAACACCAAAGAGGGACAAACTTTTTGTTTTTGTTGTTTTTCTTATTTTGCTGTCAAGTTCATCGCTAACGTGTCGAATGGCGTCGATCTCATCTGCCCAAACGGCTCGGTGTTACTCACGTTGGCTTTGCTCTCCGTGTGCATGGCGGTGAAGCGCAGGTAGCCGACCGGAGCGAACGCGTCGGCGGAGTGGATCACCGTCTCGGATGCATCGCTGGGAAAAGCAATACAGGTTTCGAGTCAGGGTGAGGCGCAAAGTCAAAAAAGGGAGATCCTTGGCTTTTTGGTCTGCTGTGCTTTAGCCCTGAACGTGCAGTACGACATTCCACTTGTTTATTTTTGCTGCCCTCAGTCTCCATTTTGCTAAAATGTGTCTCCGTCGAGTGACCTCCTGACTTTTTAACACCCGCTCGCCTGTGCCTCAGTCCTGAAGGTGCAATATTATAGTCATTTATAGTCAGTTATTGCCACAGTAATGTATTTTCTTGCTGCCCTTAGTCTCCTTTTGGATAAAATGTGTCACTTTCTTTGGACCGCCTGACATTTTAGTACCTGGTCAGCTGTGTCTTAGCCCTGAACATGCAGTGTCACACCCCACAGTCGCCAGTTTTCTGCAGCATTGTTTTTGTTTTGTTTTTTGCTGCCCTCAATATCCTCTCACATTATCCATCCATTATATGTACCGCTTCTCCCCACGAGGGTCGCGGGGGGTGCTGGACCCTATCCCAGCTGTCATCGGGCAGTAGGCGGGGGACACCCTGAACTGGTTGCCAGCCAATCGCATGGCACAAATAGACGAACAACCAATCACTGTCTTGGGGCAATTTAGAGCGTCCAATCAACCTGCCATGCGTGTTTTTGGAATGTGAGAGGAAACCGGAGTACCCGGAGGAAACCCAAGCAGCCACGGGGAGAACATGCAAACTCCACAAGGCCGAAGCTGCAATCGAACCCACGACCTCTGCACTGTGAGGCCCCCTCTCGCCGTGCTGTCCCCTCTCGCTTTAAATTGGTTAAATAGAGTCAGAACTGTAAAGTGGAATTTCTGATTGGCAATACTCACATGACGAGTCTCTTTTTGAAGAGAGGGCAATCTAAGGTAAAGGTTTCATATTCTCCTCCTTCCCCGCAAATATGGACGCCATACTTCTGGGAGAGCTACGCAAAAGATAAACCTCTTGTTTAAAGATCGCATATACATCAAACGGAAAGAAAAAAAAAAAACCTGTGAAAATATGCTGAATTACATTCAACCGAATTACATAAAACAATCACACAAAAAACACTAGCAATTCGAATAAACATAATATACCTTATGTTTACCCTTAGCAGTTCTTGCAAGAACATGACCAATTAGAGCATCCAAAAAGGGTTCGTGACCTGTTTGAGGTAGTCTGCCATGTCAGCCAGAGATTTTCCCAGGTGCTTGTCGGGATCCAGGCCTAACGCACACATTGGGGGGGGGGAGAAAGAATCCCACATGAGTGATCGAAGATGACAGACATAAACACGCAGCAAAACCCGCATACAGCATCTGCTTGTTTGACTTTGCAAGTAGTTTATAGACACATCCACGGGCAAGGCTAACAGTTTTCAAAAGCAACATATGCGCACAATTTTATACGTATACGTGCACATTCCCACCTCATCTAGCTCAACCTTGAGAACATAAACTGTGGAAAGAGATGTTATTTATTTTGTCTTTTGCCCTCGCGGTGCACGGGAGTGACTCAAGGGCATGGGGAGCCAAAGAGGGGTCTATTACCCAGCATGCCTCACTCTCCCCAGCCTCATACCGTCAACATCCGATGGCAATCCAAAAGAGAGGGTGACTTGATTACTTTAAGCGGCTATATAGATCCCATCACAGTTTGTAAACAATATGATGTCATTTATGGGGCGTGGCTTAGCTGGAGGCAAAAACAAGCGCGCTGGTTTGAAAGGCATTAGCCAGCAGCTAGCTGGCGAGCTAACTGGGAAGTGATGGTGTGTCCGGTGTGTAGGTCCCTAAAGTTGTGTGATGACAAAATTGTGTTTCATCCTCTCACTGTAGTCGCAAATGAAACTAATTGTTCAGCTCTGAAGACTCCATCGCTCACAATCGCATCATTATGTCCCGCGACGACTGAAAATGTCTTTTAATTGATTGACGTGATCTTTAACAAGTGACTGACCCACCCTCTAATGATTGCCAAGATGGCCGTAAAAGCCTTCGCCCGGCTTCAGGGGGGAGGCGTTACACGGCACGGTTCCCCCGGCACATCGACGTGTCTAATTAAAGAAGCAAAGTTAATTGTAATGTGAGAATATCTTTTCCCTCGTGGCCTGACAAGCTCAAAGGTTAAAGTGTCAGTCGGCGCGAGCCCACCCGTGGGGAGCCACGGGTGGGAGATGTGAAGGCGGGATTTGGGGTTCATCTTAATCCCAGTTGTATCTCACGATGGTCCAACACAAGGTGGGGGTTGTAACGGGGGTGGGGGGGCGCCACGGTAGAATGAGCACACCCTTATTCTCATCCCGGGGGACCCGTGCTCTTAATTAGAGTGAGAATTTCTAATCTCAACATTCTCTCATCTTAACCCCGCCACAAAGGTAATAAGGAGGGACGCATTAAAATTCAAACCCTTTTAAATATCCTCTATAATTAGTCATGTCTTTTAACAAAATCTTCATAATTGGCTCCAAATTGCAGAGGGGATGCCACTTCTTTTTTTTTTTTTTTTTTGATAGTTTCATTAACTTTGCGGCTCTTAAATGATTAATTTGCCGCATGGAGACGTTTTCACAGGCCGAGGGCTTCAGACCGAAAGTTCGCAAGTGCCAAAAACGTAAACAAAAAAGAAAAAAAGCATGAACGTCAACACATTTCGCCTGACAGGCCTTTATTGATGCTCACGATTTCCGTTAAAGACGAATCTTCAGCCAGCCACGTTATTTTAAATGCAATACACTCATCGCTGTCTCACTCTTAACCAGTTGATCAAAACCAAATTAAGCCGTACTGAAACAAAATAAAGGTAAAGGTGCGATCGGATTTCCGCCGGAGACACTTTTTGTCATATTGCTTAACCCTCAATTAAAAGTAGAGAACTTCACGACTAAAGAATCCAGTGTCGGGGGGTGGACATTAGGGATAGTATCACAATACAGCGACTGCCTGATAATCAATTTATTCGAGGAAAACCTCGGACACTACATTGGGAGTACGCGCCAACGATCTCTAATGCTGATGGCTTGAAACAGTATAGTGAGAGACGACGATATTATACATCGCAATATCGATACATTGCCCCAACGCTCGGCATGTGACGGAATTCATGCATGATTCTGTGGTGGCGAAATTCTACGTTTAAAAGGTAAATGAATAAAAAGGAATACCACTTCGTATTTCGCGGAACATCTGCCAAGACCCAAAAAATTTTCGTTACCCTTCACTGTCTGACTAGGCCCCGCTGCAAGTGGACACTCAGGGCAAAATGTGGAATCTATTGTGGATAACGCACGTTTTTTGGGGGATTAGCACATCAAGTAACACAAACACTCGTTTTTTTTGTTTTTTTTACGTTATTTTAAGTAAACAATCAAAACGTCTCACTGTGCTCGTCAATGATACTGAATGCTCATTTAAACATCAAGTGCCACTGAAAATAAACGTGTAGTTTTTGCGTAACCTTGCTTATTGACACTTACATGAAAACCAGTCCGTGTGTTACTTTCAAGATCGACATCAAACTGATATCACAATTGGTGATTTCATGCTTGATGGAATTAATCGATAGAGTTTAAGACTTTTTTTTTCATGGAAAATCAGTTGTTTAGTTTTTGCGTAATCATGCTAACAATCAGAATAACACAGCAATTAAACACACTGGGCAACCTACGGCCCGGGGGCCACATGCGGCCCGTTAAATGTTTTAATCTGGCCCGCCGCACTTGAAAAAAATTAAATGAATAAACCTTGTTTATGTTTTATGTTCTAAATACTGTGGCGTGTCAAAGACAGAAATGTTGTTGTAATGCTTTTGTTCATTTCCGTTTAAAATTAAATGTATTTTTTTTTCTCCGATGAGGTATGGTTCGCAAAACATTTCATCAGTCTCCTCCTGGTCCGGATCATCTATCAAATTTTAGAACCCGTTGTGGCCCATCAATCAAAAAGCTTGCTCACCCCTGCACTACACTATTGCTCTTTCAGGATTTTGTTGACTATTTTTCGTTTTAATTAATTGTCTTCTAAAATGTCATTTTCATACTAATATGCGCAAAACCAACAAAAAAATTTTATTGCAAGCAGCAATTCATAAAAGACAATACAGACGAGAATAACCAATTAGAAGTCTTTCCGTTCGTTTTTTGTTCTAGTTTTGTTGGCCTTTGCCCACTACGAAGAGGTTTATTTGTGTGAAGTTTCGTAGTTAGCTCAAACCGCTTGTGAGCTCCCTTTCGTGTGTCGAATTAAAAGCCTGGAGATGGCAGATACCATCTTAGCCGAACCGAGCCTCGCTGTGAGCGCGCTATCGCACATATCCACGGGGTTATTCTCGCAATCTGGTGACAGCTCGGCTTTAATCCCCGCCTTCACAGAGCAAATTACATTTGTGACGTGTGGCACTTAAGCCCACTAAATGGATGGAATAAGCGTCTCCCCTCCCTTGTCGGGGAGCACTTTTAAAACAACACTCAAAACAATAGCTGCTCGCTATCGCCTCGTCTTTTGGGCAAAACCGAAAGCGGTGAGGAAGATAGCGTAGTCGAGTCATATGACGATAAGACTCAGGTTATATGGAAAATTTGTCAAATAAAGAAGGGAGAAACTTAAAAAAAAACTCACATATTGATGCATTGATCATACGTTGTGAGCAACACAATATCAATAAATGCAATGATTACGGGATTCCAGAGAATTTTTTTTTCCATGCGATTTCGCTTCAAAAGAACCTACGAAGCTGGAATAAACTATTAAACGTCCGTCAGCTTGCCATCGGAGCCACTTACCCAAAGTCTTTGAACACTAATTGCACTGAAGTGTTATATGAAGTTATGTTCAGTTTAGCTCCAAGGTTACCCAGGGTGTCCAGTGGAAAAGAACGTGTGCTTAAAAAAAAAATTAAAAATAAAAAAAAAAATTTTTAAAAAGAAGAAAGAGGGTGGTGTGTGTGTGTGTGGGGGGGGGGGGCAATTATCTTTAGAAAAAAAGCCCAATTAACTGGTTGACCCGTGGCGCCCTTACTCACCAGCATGACTCAATCGATTAACGAACGACATGAATATTTGATCATGACTTTCAGAATAGACAATTACTGTTGCGCGTTCTAGCGATACGAAGCACGTATTTAGTTTTGATGTCATTTGGAGGCACAGAAAAAATGGATTTTGCTTTCATTTGTTTACAGACAGTGAATGTCTTGTTTACAAAATTTGATGCAAGCCAAATTTTAAAATTTTCTGCCATTTGGTGAAAACAGAAAATTCTGTTGAACATGCTCAGATGAAGCAAGTCTCTGTGAATTAATTACTTTATTTCTCAAAATAATATAAATGGATTTATCGTGTTTTGGAAGTTTAGTTGAAGTTGGCTCTTCAATACTTTTATTCTCAGACTCAAGTTAATTCAGTGACCAGCGGAGCGTTTTTTTGTTTTTTAACGGATGGATGCCGACAATTTCGCCCACATACGTAAATATCAACGATGACATTTCCTTCTACCGGTACTTTTCTCCTGTTACATGGTATTAAGCTGCCATCAGCACAGATTTCAAACTTGCAGAGAATTCACTTAGGGGATTATCCCGCATTTGGACAGCTGTCTTTTTACAACGGGGATTTGTCATCAAGCTATATCCTCCCTTTAAGAAAAAAAAAGATACTTTTCTTTATCCATTCACTTTTAATTTGCACCTATCTTCCCGAGCCGCATACGAACGAATATTAATCTTTATTGACTTGGCAGGAAAGCGCAGGGACACATTTCGACTTATTATTTTGACGGAATATCATAAGCTGTTTTAGCTGTCATTTCATAGGCAGACTTAAACTTTGACCTTTGCAATTTTTTTTTATTTCTTTAAGTAAATCCCTTCAAACTGCTATCCTTTTCGATTTCCAACAATCAAACACACACACCCCCACGCACACACACATGCGTGTATTCAGGTCAAATGTCCCTGCAATGCATGAAAACAAACACACACACACACACATGCACATAGAGGCCACCAGGTACGCCGTCGTGCTGTCACACAATCTCCCTTAAAAAGTCACTGCCCAGACCTGCTTCCACCAACAGCTGCAATTAGAAGAGGACTGCCTCAAGGCCCCCCATTCAATAGTCTCCTTTCTAATTACCTGTGCCGGGGGACAAGTGAGGACTCAGGGGAGATCCGATAAGATCTCTTCAACTTTTTTTTACCTGTAGTCAAAACACATGAATGTCCCCACACACGTACGTCAATATAGTGGGAGGCCTAACTGCACGCTCCCCCCCCCCCCCCAAAAAAAAAGAGACCCGAGGTGATGTTTCTTTCTAATTATAATCTGCACAAAAATGTGGAGGATTTGCTCTCGGGTGAAGTTTTGTTTATGGTTGAAGGAGCAGAGTTACACGGTGAATGACTTACCTAAGGTGTGGCGCTTTTTTTTTTTTAATGTGAATTGTACCCTTAAATGTTGTACGGTGAATTCAGGAAGTGTGTTTCTAAGTATAATATGACAAATGTTTGAAGATTATTGTTGAAAACTGAAGTACTCAGCGTTAAATATTTTTTTCAGCTTTACTGCTACTTTACGCATGTAGCTAAAACGACACCCAATAACACAGCTGGGCATCCACCATGTCGAGTCGTCCCCGCTTCCTACTATTTGAGAACTACGGTACGCGCCATGAGAGGCTATCCTGCGCAATTGCGAGTTACACAGTTATAATTACTCAGTCAATTTCTACGACAACGTGGAGTTAGCTAGCCAACTGTGCCAATACTTCATGAATGTTTGTTCCCTGGATGTCAACATTTATAGAACAGCTTAGTGTAGTTATTTTAATTTACAAGGGCAAAGTAAAGCATTGTGGGTATATAACTCAAACGTCTTTCATCATGTAGTGTTAGCTACAGGATGGATAACATGGCCGTCGGGTTAAATTAACGGCTAACTTTTTCGCTGTTATGTGTAGCTAGCTACACACCGACAACACGAGGCAGCGACGTACTGGACAAGCCAAATGAACAATCCTTTCTAGAAGTTAAATTAAATTATTAATAGATGTAATATAATCAGAATTTTGTTCCGTTTTTCATGTTTTCTGAAAAATAAATGACATTAGCCATTATTTAAGGATGGCGAGAATATTATTTTCATGAAATGTGAACGTGATACTTGTTTGATGAAATTTCCAGAAATTGTAAACGCTGACAAGATTGCAAGTGTATGTTAACAACTTTAATTGAAGTGGCGAAACAAACTGTATTTTGTATTAATTCATTCATCATGTGACTTTATTTGAGCATAAAGCTATCAGACCAAAACATTTTTTTATCATAAAACAATATTTTTTTCTTTTTATTGTAACAGATGAATGCACTGCTTTTTTTTTTTAATTAAACAAATTGATGGAAAGAGCATCATGAAAAATTAATTAAATTATTAAATCGCAATCACAATTAAATTATTTTTCAAAATCGTTCAGCCCAAATAACGACTGATGATTCGTTCTCAGAATTATTTTTTCTCCCCAAGAAACTCAAAGGAGTTTCAAACAGCGCCTCCACTTTGATAAAAGTGAACATTTGAACACCCAAGAAAAGTTGAACTTTTTTTTTTTTCTTTCCTTAACAGCTCCCTGTTAGTCACTCATCTTCTCGCCCTCAGGCTCCAAAACAGACAGGTAGGGCGCAGATTACGGCGCATTTACCTCAGCGTGGAAGCGGTTGAGAGACGCAAACGAGCGCTCGCCCATTTTTATCAGTGTGGAAAGCGGGTGTTGCAGCAGCACGACGAGGGACGCGCGACGTTTATTGACGGGATAAATGTGAACGGGAAGAGGTGGCCGATCACCTGTGATTACTTCTCGGCTGCCAGCCAGCTGAACGTAACAGCGATCGCGCCCTCCACCCTCGGCGCTCCTTATCTCCTCATATTGTTCTCTGCTTCAATACCTTTGCCTCTGGCACACGTCTCGACAACCAGCGCTAAGCCACAGGTTCGCGATTAGGTCATTATTCTGCTTTTCCCGCTTTCTTCTCCCCTCGTCCTATCAGTCACTTATCGAAATGCTTCGATTCCCGTGACTACTTCACAAAGCCTCTGGAGAGGGGAAAACAGCGGACCGCGAGGGGAATGGATTGTGACTGAGGGCAAAAAAAAAAAATAAAACAAAAAGAGAAAAGCGGAAGCATCACACCGAAGGCGGCGACTTTGATGAGTATGGCGTGGACGTCAGATGATATCATCTCGGAGAGCAGCAACTCCTGGTCTCGTCGCCACAGGTAGGCCAGAGGCTGCAAACCAAGACGCAAACACCTGGAGGGGGGCAGGTGAAAGTGAGAAGGGGAAGGGTGGTCATTTCAGTGGTAGCTGAAGTTTGAACATTCCGAAGCTTGCAGAGGTTTAATGAAAAAAAAAAAGGCCACAAAATTCAATTTTGAGTGCTGTGGAAAAACATATCGCTGTGGTGAAAATATATTGTAGCAATATTTTCTTTCATATTTAGAAAACAAGTCCAATTTTACTTCAGTGTGGAAATTTCTTTTTTTTCCTGATTTTTAAAAGCAATTTTAAACACCACAGATATTAAAATAGTGTGCCTAAAAATTGAGAAACTGGTCATTTTGTGAGCCACACATAGACGTATGATTGATAATCATTTTAAGACACATTGATATTGTGTTTTTTTTTATTAAAATATAATTATCCCCCCCCCAAAAAAGAATAAATAATACTTGTATTATTTAACATTATTGAAAAAATAAGACTGTTACAAAACTTTCTCCTTCAAAAATAATATACTAATAATTATTAGGAATAAAAATAATTTTCTTGTCATAATTCAGTTTTCTGCCAACAGAAAATATATACGAACAGTCAATCCAGGAAACCCTAGTTAAGAAGAGTGGCATAAAGCGAATATAAATAAATAAATAAACAAATAAATAAACTGCAAATGTTTTATATCATCTAAAAAAATAATAATGCATAAAAACTCAGTCACATTTTTCCCTGAAAAAAAAAAACCCTATTGGACAGTGGTTTTAAATTAGATCAGTAAATTTGTGCTGTTGTTCGGTCCAGCTTATTTCATTTCAGGCAGTTGGCTACAGTGAAGCCCTTTCTTTCCCAGCAGCACTTAGAAACAGTAATCCACGCCTTCGTTACATCTCGGCTAGATTACTGCAATGCACTTTACTTTGGAGTCAGCCAGTCCTCGTTCAAGCGCCTTCAACAGATCCAAAATGTTTCTGCTCGTCTTCTAACTGGAGTTCGGAAGACGGAACACATCACCCCAATCTTAGCCTATCTTCACTGGCTCCTAGTGAACTTTTGGGTTCGCTTTCAGATACTTCTGTTTGTCTTCAAATCTTTAAATTGCCTCGCCCCAGCGTACCTCTCCGACTTCCTCCACCCCTACGCACCTGTCCGCAGCCTCATGTCTACCGACCAAATTCTGCTGGAGGTACAGAGGACAAAGCACAGCCTCATGGGGGATCGTGCCTTTTCTGTTGCCGGTCCTTCCCTATGGAATGACCTTCCATTAAATGTTAGGCAAGCCACCTCATTGTCCACTTTTAAAACTCGTTTGAAGACATACTTGCATTCTTTAGCTTTCAACTCAACATGAGATTATCACAGTTCAGCTGTTCTTCTGGTATCTATTCTTTATGTGTTTTAATTTGTGTTCTAATTCCCTGCTAATTTATATTACACCGTATGGAAAGCGCTTTCTTACAGCTGCAGCTGTTGAGAAAGTGCGTTTCGGGAAATACAACTTTTAGCCCCCCCCCCCCCCCCGTCTCCATTCCGGAATAAAGACTAATCAAAGACAAAAAATAAGTGGTCTTTTACCCGCCGTGTGCGTATACGTGAGTGTTGTGAGACTTACACATTTTCAACGCGGACCCTCTGGTAATCAGAGAGAATGGCCCCTGCAGACACTGCATCGACACCCTCCTTTTCCTGTGGAGAGAACGAAGGAACCTTCAAATACATTTTCTACAATACGTGCGATACGCTCAGCGAAGGCAATGACGTTGGCGTCCCGTGAGGGTTCAATACTGTTTGCTCAACGTACAATGGTGTTTCTAATCTGACCCGAGCCACACACAAACACTCGGTGACATGCGCACGTACACATGGCAAGTCTTTCCATTCACTGTCAGGATGTTTACATTCTGCTCATATCAAAGTCACCGTGGTTCAGCCCATACTCCCTGGAGATGTATTTATTTATTTAGCTATGAGTCCACATGTGAGCGTCATTGGTCTCTTCTTGAAAATAGCGTCATTTATTGTCACCTGCCGCCCCGTTCCGTTGCTGATGGACAAAATCAGATATTTTCTTGAACCACTTTTGTGAGTCTCCAGTTTACTGCTGTACTCCGTTTTCTTGCAGCCCATCGTGAATAAAATATGTTCAACCATGCCAAGAAGTGATTGCAGGAGACCCTTGTTCCTCCTCTATTGATGTCGTTATTTGTTATTATGTTGCGTTACAACTGTTGTGTTTATTGCGACGTAGGGATGTAAAGATAACGGTGACATTGCGATATTAAAATTGCTATCATGTTCTGATATTAAAAGCAGCACATTTTTGTCAAAAAAAAAAAAACATTGTCAACTACTTACCGGCGATGGGGAAATAGGAGCACGTGACAATAAAATGACTGGCCAAGCCGATTTCTTTGTCACTGCTGTTATGTACAACGCAATAACAAGTTTCTTTTTTTCTTCTTTTTTTAAAGATTTTTCATATATTATCGTGACCTTTTTAATATCGGCAACATCCCCACAACGCTAATTACGATAAGGTTCATACCGTGACAAAATCGTATCATGACGTATGCATGTCGTTACACCTTGAGTGCGACGTGGATTTTGTCCATCCGAGCCGTCTCACAGATTTGAGGTTGCGAGTTCAAATCCAGTTCATGCGCAGAGTTTGAATATTCGCCCAAGTTCGTGTGGATTTTTTTCCAAGGACTCCAAGATGTCTTCTGCATCCAAACATGTATGTTAGGCGACGACAGAATTGTCTTGAGGTATGAATGTGAGTGTTAAGGGTTGTTTGTCTCTATGTGGCCAATTCCAGATGATTTAGGGTGATAGGCGGACTAGTGGCCTGGAATGGGACTTTGCCAGCTGAAGGAAGTTCAGCTACGCTCCCAATGGCTCAAACTCCCAAACTGGAACCAACCGGCCCGAACCACAGCAAGTTTAGCTTGAAAAGCAGAATACACACCTGGACTGGTCATCAGTCAATCACGAGGGGTGACTTTGACGGAGAAAGTTCCCATGTTTGGGGGGCGGCCATAGTATATTCTTCTCAGTATCACAGAGGGCCAATCTAAAAGCTTTTCATCAAATCCAGCTCCAGGGAAGAAGAGGAACACGTTCAAACCCGAATCCAGTGAGGAGCGCATATAGCTCCGTGGCCCCCCCCCACTGACACACCTGCAGATTCATTAGAACATTACACGCGCTGTAATTAGAATGCCAGGCCCGTGTTGGGAGCGCAGCGGATGGAGCGGTCTCCAGTAAATTACCTTGTAGACATTATCAATTTCCCTGGCTACTGGTCCTTAAGATAACCCTCGCGGTCGTCCTCCCCCTCCGCCTCTCTCCCGCCCGCGCTTGCTTCCTGCAATTTTTCTCTGCCTGATAAACATGCTGATTAAAGCGAGCAGCGTGTAAACCTTTGATACTTTCCTAAATGAAATCCATGCCCTGCCTGGGGCCTGATGCTGTGCTGTGCTGCACACACACACACGCACACAACTCCACGTAGGCATGCCTGCTCAATGCTAATCAGATAAAAGATGCACAGTTGTGTGCGAAGGAGTGAGTATGTGTGTGTTTTGGTGCAAAATGCTGCACGGTGTAAAAGGTAAAAAGGGGAAGACGCAGATAACGCGGATCTAACTGTGTGACCTAAGGTTGAAATATCTTCAGGGCTCAGGATTCAGTATGTTTTACCATCCTTCTATTGTGGAAAAAAAGAAACATTACAGTCAATTCCACTGGCCGGTGACATTAATTAAGTCGGACTGATAGCGTTTCAGGCCCGGCGTAGCAGCTAAGGGGGCTGCAGGCACACTTGTGTAATTCGAGGTAAGCCTCAGGGCCGGCGCTCTCGTCTAATGCAATGATAACCCTTTTGCCTAAATGCAACTGTCACTTCCTAAAGAGGCCAATTAGGAGGCACAGATTGGGATGAGGAAGGACAAATAGAAGAATATAAGAGATAGGTTGGGCGTATCTATCGAGTGAATCAACATCAATCGTCCGCAAAGGGAAAAAAAAACTCATTTGGCTTTAAAACTTGAAGGCGTTTGAGACTCTGATTGGGACTTGAGTCAACATTAGACAACCGCGAAGTTCGCAGAGGCAGGCCAATGACAACAAGACAAATGAATCACCGTTTTTTTAAGTCGAACGAGACCAATCTTATGGGAGACGGCTTAGAGTTTTTTTTTTATTTTGGGAGATTTACATCACAACTGCAGCGATGACCAGGAGACAATTTGATAATACTCCATCAGAAGTGTATTTGTATTTGTAAGCAGTTGTATGAACAGGTGTGTCGAAATAATTTTGAATAACGCCGAAATGTATTTAAAATAATCTCTCATCTATTCCGACTGCACATTGGGACTCATTAAGGTAAATTCCCCGGTGTGGGTTCGACAAAATACAAGCCTTAAAGCCCTTCAAACCAAAATGGCCGACTTCTTATTCCATTTTGGGCAAGGGTCCTTGAAATGCTTCCGGGGAAAAAAAAAAAAAAAGATATACAAGCCGCACCAGGCTATATGTCGCAGTTTTTTTATGTTGAAAAAAATGCTGCGTGTACAGAATGATTTTGTACTGTGAATGCACATAAAGGTACATAAACAGATTGTTTAAAAAAGTGCCTTTTAACATGGCAGCAACTTTGCTAATTAAAACAGAACAGACCCAAGAGAAAAAAAAAATTTTTTTAAAAATAAATCAAGATTTTTTTTTGTGTATTTTTTTTAACTACAGAGCGCCCCTACGGGCGAAAGAAAACTCCACAGAAAAGCCGCACCTTTTTATTAGCCGCATGGTTCAAAATCTAGGAACAAACTAGCGGCTTATAGTCCGGAAAATATGGTATGAGGTTCACTGTCAATTTTTGAGGAAATTAAATGACTTTAAGTGCGCCTTATAGTTTGAAGAATCCGGTTTATGTTTAATGTTATAAACAATTTAAAGTCTTCAACAACATAACATGCATGTTTTGCGAATACGGGCAAAAACCCAAATTTCCTAGGATACCCCACGCTGAGGCACCCAAGACGCAATTAATTTTTCAGGAGAAAACTATGAACAACGATTGAATAACGCAAGCTAAATAAATCTAAATAAAAACTGATAAAGACGGCAAGGTAGACCAAAGTATCATCCAAACTAGCAGGCTAAGCGTTTGACGGGCTTTGACCTCATATCGACAGGACTGCCGGCAGAGACGTCCCATTCCATGTCACGTTTCCCGCTTCATTAAAAGCCGATTCACCTGACGCCGGACCCGAGGCTTCGCATTAACTCGTGCCCCGAGCCGGACTAATTCAAGCCCGGCATTGTGCGAGCGCAAAACCCTCCAGCGGCTCCGTCGGAGGCGACGACCAAACAAAGGCCCGGCGTAACTATCTCTGTCCTCTCCATCAGGCGCAAAAAAAAAAAAAAAACGATTAATGAGGATCTAAGGCCCTGAGCAATGGAAGCCCTTGGTCCCTTTGCCATGTCCATCAGGGTACTTAGCCTCATGCAGTCATTAACTCCCGTTACTAATTGTCAAATTCATTAAACTCCTCCTTACCCCCGCATCCGGATTGTCTCCCGTGTAAATGGATGGAAGAGGACTGAGTTATTAAGATGTCAGCTGCGGGGGAAGATTAAGGCCAGGAGGCATGCTTCACAAAGAAACGACACGGCCATTAAACTCAATCGCAAAGGTAGTGTGCGTGATATACTTTGTAATTATAGATACATTCCTCTTAGTCGAGTTGTTCAATTGTATTCACAGTCACGCTGCCTTCAGGTGAGGCATCTATTTGATCTGTTGGGAAAAAAAAAAAAAATCTCAGCATTCTTGGTTCAAAATGGGGTCCCTTGTACAGTAGGATCTCAAAAAATCAAAAGTGCTGCTCCTTGATGCTGGTTGACTTCCAAGTAGTTTTCGTTTAAAACATTTCTGATGACATTTAAAGTGAATGAATGCAATATGAAGATTTTCTGAAGTAAATCTATTCTCCGTGACCGACGTAATGCAGTGGTAACCAACAAGGAGTGGCCATTCTTTTTTTTTTTTTTAAATCATCCGGAGATGAAATATTGTTCTGTTTCATATTGTGACTCGGGTTTCTCTCTGATTCATGCCTTCCTGTGCTGTCTGACTGCAATGTTTGCATGTGGCGGCTATTCCGTCCTTGATGATGCAACGTTAGACGCGACAACGTCTGGGTTGCTATTTGTTTGTCATGATGTTTTTAGGAACAAGCATTGACTAGAAAGACATATGGACAGTGAACGTTTTCATTTCATTTTAATTTGTGGCAGAAATATTTTTTTTAATGTAAAAAGCATAATGCAAAGTAGGCCTGTTATTCATTTTTTTTTAAATCAGAATTCCATACTTGAGAGATCTGCCATTATTTTTTTCTTTATTTGATTTTTTTAAAGTAACGTCGAAGCCGTGTAATATATTACAATTCAACTGATTGCATCCAAATGAAGATGAGTGACGTGGTCGTTCACTCTGCAGGCAGGACTGGATGAGTTCCCACTCACTGACGGTGAAAATTCCAGTCCAAGATTTCTGTTTTGTGTCAACTGTGATCGTTGCTATTGCTATAGATTATAGTGAGATGAACTTTAAAGTGACAGGAACTAGTAATATGTACGGCATTACCTCCTTTTCTGGACTATAAAATGCGCCTGAATATAAGCCGCAGTTTTCTATGTCCCCAAAAAAATTGTTGTTTAGTGCATGGACAGAATGATTTTGTACTGCGAATGCACATAAAGGTACATAAACAGATTCTTAAAACGGTGCCTTTTAACACGGCAACAACTTTGCTAATAAAAACAGAACAGACCCAAGAGAAAAAAAAAATCAAGATGTATTTACCGCATTTTCTGAACTATAGAGCGCCCTCGACAGGTGCAAGAAAAATCCACAGAAAAGCCGCATGGTTCAAAATCTAGAAAAAAAGTAGCGGCTTATAGTCCGGAAAATACGGTAGTTATTTTTTATGCGCAGGCAAAACTGCACAATATTGAGAAATAGAAGCCATTAAGCAGCCAAGACAATGAGAACACCATAAAATATTCAAAATTCTATATTCCTGCGGAATACATAAGAACCCTCATTAGCTCCCTCCCAACGGCTGTCACTGTGACGTCTTAATTATACTGCTTAACAATACAAAAAGCTCCATTTAGCGAAATGCCGGCTTTCCAAAATGCCTCCTTCAGCCTATTCTGGCTGCTGGTGAGATGCCCGAGTTGGCGGATCTTGACTATTATGCGCCGCCTTGACAGACATTTCCATGCAAACGAGAAGAAAAAAAAAAATCGTCTTTTTTATCGTGTCCAAAGTTGTTGACGCACACTTTCCATTATGTTATTGCCTCTTGCATGCGGCGGGCTTCCGTGCGATGGCGGGGAAGGAGGAGGAGGAGGTATGGAAGGAAATTAATTAAAGTGCTTTGAATGACAGCTTGCTCAAGGGCATCAGGGCACCATCACGCGCTGTATTGCCATCATCATATCGACACGGCGGCTAACCTCTTTCCTTTCCCCCCCTTTGCTTGTCAAACACTCCTCACCATCCAAGCTCTTCCCGGACCCATCAAGTAAGTGACTGGACACTTTTAATGTTGTCGCCATGACATCAGCTCGGCACCCCATAGTCATGTAATGTAATGACATGGTGAGAACATAGAGAGAGGGGCCGGGCCAGCTCAAGTGCATGTCGTACGTGAGGGAGAGAGGGCCAGCTTGGGTCAAGTGATTGTGTTTAATGCGATGCGGACGAACAGTGCCGGGGCGTGGCTGGCTGTCCCAACAACTCCAGACGTGCCTCACTGACAGGAAGCTTAGTGGTGGCTTATTTTCTTTTTAAATGAGCGTCTTTGTCGTCTTTCGGTGGAGGTGGACATACCCCAAGGTGACCTGGATGATGTTTTTGAAAATTCAGATCCAGAAGCTTGTTTCACTCTGTGACATGACATTTTGTAGGATTATGGGTAGAGTTAGACCCACAAAAAAAGGTGTGGAAAGACTGTTTCGGTTTGGAGAGTCCTTTAAAAACGAAAGTTTTTTCCGGACTATAGGTCGCTACTTTTTTTTTTTTTTAACCATGCGGCTAATACAACGGTACGGCTTTTCTGTGGATTTTTCTTTCACCAGCAGGGGCGCTCTATAGTTCAGAAAATACGCTCAATAAATCTTGATTTTTTTTTCTCTAGGGCCTGTTCTGTTTTAATTAGCAAATTTGTTGCTGTGTTAAAAGGCACTGATTAAACAATCCGTTTATGTACCTTTATGTGCATTCACAGTACAAAATCGTTCTGTACATGCAGTAAACAAAAAAAATTTTCAACATAGAAAACTGCGGCTTATAGCCGGGTGCGGCTTGCATATTCTTTTTTTATTTATTTATTTATTTTTTTTTTTATTTTTTATTTTTTAGAGTTGCTGCAGCTTATATACAGGTGCGCCTTATAGTCCAGAAACTACAGTAACCTGTAGGAGAGAAGGTGGACATGCACTGAGGCAACTCACACATCTATAAAAAGAAAAAAATAATAAAAAAATAACCATGTTGAGGTCTTTCCATGTTTACCATATATTTTAGTCAGGTTCATCCAGTTCATCTGGAGTTAATGGTATGGTAGTGGTTGTGTAAAGTCTTGGTGGCACACACCGTTTTAAAAAGTTTAACTTTGTGACTGTAAATTTGGTGGTCTCTCATGAGGACACCCACAAAAAAAGTCTCAAGAAACCATGTCTAACACACAGGAAGTCGGTCATTTTGCAACATCAGACCGTATAAAAAAATAAATCCCAAGCGGTCAACGTATCCTTTAGTCACATCGTCAATAAAAATTAATTTTGATACTTTTTCTGTTGTGCTACAAAAAAAATAATTTAGTTGACTTTCTACAAAATGTAAACCACATATAAGAGACCGGTGTGGTATGTTGAATTACAAAACAAAATATGTTTTAGTTTTGGTCTTTGCAAATTGCAACACTTGAACTTGGATCCACACGGTCACAAATGTCGGAAGAGAATTATAGTTCCCTCCTCATGTTAAATTGATTATGATTATCTTGAATAGTCACTACTTCTCTCAAGTACGGGAAAATTAACCATTATATAGAGTACAAATTCAGCTTCACCAGGGTGTATGTTTTAGGAAGACAAGTCCACCATAAACCAAAGAGTCGCTGCATTGGCGAGCCCAAGGTTTTTACCTTTCAAGGTGCAAAACGTTAGCTTTACGTCCATTTATTATGCTTGCTTCCCCAAAATACATGATGCTAACTTGCTTTGGTCGACTACAAATGTGATTTTAAACTATGCGAAAGCTGGGACTCAAAACTCAAATCTAGGTACAATGCGGCAGTGTCCGACCTGACATGCCGGCTTAGCAGCTGTCTTTGCAAAGCTCCGGAAATCTTTCACAGTCATTCTCGTGTGGTAAATTAGCGAGGCTTTCTTTCCTGAGCAGCTGTTGAGAGACAGGTCTGAACTCAAAAACGGACTCGTGATGTGTCACGCGTCCGTACTCAACTGTTCACTTTGGCGGGATAAGAAAAACAAACTGCTCACAAAACGGGTTAGCTAACAACTTAACAATTGCTAGCTTAATTGTTAGTCATTTCTTTTATGGAGTATAGTGTAGCTGTCACTCCTCTTCTGGTGTTCATTTTATTCCCAACTGCTCATATTAGCTTTGTGTGCTACTACTGTCCACTTACGGGTCTTTAACAACAATTTCCCCCTTTGGGCTAATAAAGGCTTATTACACTGTAGTTACTTACACACCCGTAGTAAATTTACAACAATTCAGACACACTGCCTAAGAGATTATAGAATAACAGGAATGTAGGAAATAGTGAAAAAAAATTGAGATTAATGTTTCAGTTTCCTCTTGGATATATACGGATACATAAACACGGGCCTTGCCAAAAGCGAGGCTGAGAGGGAGAAGGCCACGGCCAAAGAAAGCACAAAGACCAGGTTTCAGCAAGCCCAAGGACGAAGGAAGCTTTCCATATCAACATGGACGGAAAACTAAATGTCGGGCGGCAGGCTAGACGGAAGGTAGTTTATCAAACGAGCGTAGACCTCTGAATACTTGCAATTCAAGCCGTGAAAACCAATATATTAATCTCATTTCCTGCGTTAAATGGGACAATGTCTCTTTGTTTTTCACATTATCAACCGGGATTGTTTTTTTTTTTTTGCAAAGAGAGGAAATGTAACGGCCTCCAAACGTCCCAGGTTTTGCTCGTCACCAATAACAGGATAACGTTTTACGTGCGGCATCAAGCAAAAACGTAATCCCAGCTCCGTCACAGCTGAGGTAAGAGCGTCTAAAACAGAAATCAAAATGAGAGTCTCCCATGCTGTGGAGAGGTAAACCACGTCAGTTGCTTTTCATGGTCCGTATCAAGCGGTCGTTCCACAGAGGGTCCACGCTCGTTCATGTACTAACGTCCGTATACACACACAGTCACGCGCTGATCTATAAACACACACACACACGCTCTCAAATGTAAATGTTGTTTCTGGTGAGGTCGGGTTCCAGGCTCTTGGCATATTGGCCCGCTCTGTCCGTCCTGAAGTCAACAGCGTCGACAGCGCGTCGCTCCAACCGACCGTCACAGACCCCTTCACCCCCCCCCCCGGAGAGCGAGTGCAGGAAAACACGCTGGTTTAACCTATTCTCCAGACTGCAGGTGGTGTTTTTCCAAAAGTGGGTTATGACTTAAGCTTCAGAAAGGTAATGGGGCCTGCCACAAATATTTCTGGTGGGGGATGGCTCACAAAATAAAACATAAAACAAAATAATAATTTGGGATCGACAGACTGCTCAGCTGCCTGTTGCAAAATACTCAGTCTGACTGGTTGTTGATCATAATTTGCCAGTGAAGACAAATTCTTTTAGAGGACCAAGAGAGTTGTGTTGGCTGAAAATGAAGCAACTGTAAAAATCAATCAGAGCCATTAAACACACACCGACCATCGCTAGAAAAACTACTTGGAATGTCCCCCCAAAAAATTAACCACTTGTAGAACGAAACAGATCTTAGAAACAGCTCACGACAGAAAAACATATTAACCATATTGAATCAATTGTCGATATATCGTCAAAATAAATCAAAACAAAGCCAATAAAGGCAAAAGGCAGTAGCTGAATTTTTAATTTTTTATTTTATTTTAGGGGGGTTGTCAAAATTCTAATTCAAAGAGGAAATGCACATATTTAACCATGTATATTGTGAACAAAAATGACACTTGTCAGAAAATGAATTTGTTTCGAAAACGGTGTGTCATTGAACTTTTTAAATCAACATTTAATTTAAAAATGTAATTACATTAAATATAATTAAATAAATAAATAAATAAATAATGGATATATTTAATGAAATTATTTATTACATTTGCACGGGAGCTCTCCAATGACAATAAAGGCCGTTCTGATTCAGATTTTGATTCGAAATGCAAATGTCCTCGTCCAAAAGTGCTGACGACGGTTATGAACACGCAAAGTCGAGCCTACGAAACAAAGCGCTCGCGCGGCAGTGGTTAGTGGCTCATGCCCTCGGTGAGGCAAGCAAGATAAGGCTATCAGCTTCCACCATCGCTAAACATGATTGAGTAAAGTACATTAAGCAGAAACATACAAACAAATTAGAGAGGTTCAAAGGCCAGCCACTTTATCTGTTGTTTGTCGGGACTCGCTAGCATCAATTTGAAGGGGGGGGGATTAGTCTGCTTCTAATAGTAGCCGCCACTTCCACGCACGGATCGACAAAGAATACGCTATACCGCGTGCTATTATTTGCACTTGTGACTTGCAACTGCATTGCTGTCCAAACACAAGGAGAAAGCTAACATTAGCTGTTGGACGGATAAAAGGTACAGGGACCAAAACGCCGACATGAAACAAGTTTTGTCGGCTTGTAAACTCATTCCAAGAACAGCGTTCGGTGGTACCCCTGAACCGCAAACAAGCTCACATTAGCTTGCTTATTGATCGTCTCTCCTAAACCCTCGCCTGTGACCCCTGAGGTCATGATTTATGTATTAAGCCGCTTTTAAGAAAAATCCATTTTCCTGTTGAGCCGGCCCCCCCGATGAACGTCTAATGCGGCACCGCGCCGGTAATCAGAGACGGGGGGGCTGTATGTTTTGATTTTGACACCCGCCCCCACCCTCCTCCAGCAGTTCACACCACTCTGACTTGTCTTCCAACACCTCAAGCCCACGAATCGATACAACTAAGAGATTCCTCCGCCTGCCCGACAGCTTCCCTTCTATGGCTGCCCTCCATCCCTTGCAGCATCTGGAGCCAGAAAAAGTGTGGAACGACAATGCAATAAAAACAAAGTCAAGTACCAGGATGGATGTTTGGAGTTTTGAGGTTTTTGCTATCGAAAGCGGCGCATGTGAGGTACCAACTCAGGCCTTTTTTTTTTTTTTTTGGAACAGGAGACAATTTCCGAGTTTGTTTGGGCATCACCGCAAGAACTTTGTTGTCCAGAAGGAAATGAAGAACCACCTGCTGCTCCAGACCGGTCGTACATTTCTCGATTGTGTGAAAATTGGTCGACTGGATCTCCCCATCTCTGAGATTTTTGATGTCTCAAAATCACAACTCAGCTCCGGAAATAAAACAACTAAAGCCACATGTACATTAGAAGACTTTGAGAACATGAAGAAAAGACCTTTAGAAAAACGATCATCACACACCGGCTTTGTCATGAAAATTGCCCCCGGGTCGTACTTTGCCTACGTCTGCTTTTGAGCAAATGTACCTCCATGCAAGCTTTCCGACTTCCTCACGTTGCTCTACTCAAGGTCAAGATCTAAATTAGAGCGATGTAACAATATGCAAATGAGGCGAGTGTAAAGTGAGCAACCTTACCGATGTTTCGCAGAATGCATTTCACCGCGGCAAATTCAACTTGAAAGTAACATTTCCATCCTCCGCAACGCCGCCGTTCGGTGCGACAGAGATGTCACGCCGCCTCTAATTAAAGCTGGCGGCCGGGAAACGCGTGCGTAGAGATCATCTATAGTTTCTCATCACTCTAATGAGCTTAAATGTCTTTGTCTGCATTCGTCAGCTCAAAGGTTACCAAGTAATAGAGTCACCAACGCGTCGTCCGCGACGCAAATTGTAACGGGTGTGTTGTATTTTTTTTTTTGCCACCGTGTGATATTATCTCTCAGCAAGTAAGCCTCGGAAGCTTGAACAGAAGCGCAAATGCAAAGCTAATGTTAAGATTTATTTATTTTTTTTTGCAATGTAATGACCATACCACCATTGAGGTCAACTTTAATAAAAGTGCTGGTGTGACCATTTAATTGGGCCGGACTACTTCCTGGATTTAGGGTTCGGGTATAGGACAGTTCTATACATGTAATTAGCAACTTTTACGAAGAAATCCCGCAAAATAGCCATCTTTGCTGTTCACGCACATCCAAAGCAAAGGCAGGATTACCTCAGCGACTGGAGTCTGTCCGTGGCACCCTGTAATTACGAGTATGATGACGTCAGGTCCAGCAAATAGGAAATACGTTTTGGATCGCTTTCAACACAATGAGGTGGTAGAAGTGTCAGGCTACTAATTTTAAAGCTCTGATACAACCTAATATCGTTGGTCCCTCCTTTTTCGAAATAGTGATTCGGAGAAATTGTGGACCAATACAAGCAGAGTAAAACTAGTTTGTCATCCATTCATGACATTTCATTTAAGAATGAAGTCATGATTCCAGTAGATATTTGTATGAAAAACACTTATAGGCCAAAAACAATGAGAGGAAAAGCAGAAATATTCCAGAAGCGGAATATTTGCAGGCCAATTTGGTAATCTGATTCAATCTCTGAGCTGTTTTATAGAGATCAGTGATTCAGTGAAAGGTGACTAAATTTTGGCTTCATATACGCACAAATGGCAACATGTTCTAAATCAAGGGTGGGCAAACTTTCTGAGTGGCGGGCCACAATGGGTTCTAATATTTGACAGAGGGCAGATGGGATGGAGTGTTTTTGGTAACCTCAGCTCAACAGAGGGAAAAAATATACATTTAATTTTAAATAAAAGTAAACAAAAGCATTACAACAATATATATGTCTTTTAAAAAACACAGTATTCAGAAAATAAAACATTAACAAAGTTTATTCATTTAATTTTTTTTTCAAGTTTGGCGGGCCGGAGTAAAACGTTTAACGGCCGTATGTGGCCCCCGGGCCGTACTTTGCCCACACCTGATCTACAACACGAACCTTCATCCAGACACTCACCAAAATAAAATGCCAGCTTTCCAACAAGAACTGGTTTTGTCTTTTATTGAGCAATTCAACCACAGTATTAAATTTTAACAACGTCAAAAAGACTGCTGCGGCAAAAAGCTCATTAAAAGAACAAAGCTTATGATTTTGTGACAGCCCCGTACATACGTTTTAGCGTTCCCATTATGAAAGGCTCATGAAGCTACATAAAGAAAACAAATGCAGGCGAGCGAGCGCGCGGGCCAGATGAATCTGTCATCACACAAGCGCGCTCAGCTTTTACCTGACCTTGAACACACACATACATGCGCACAAGCGGGGGTCACGGGGGCACAAAAAGCCCCTGTGTCAGGTCACAGAGCACAGCGAGCAGGATAAAGGATTTGAGGGATGTGATATGACTAATATGAGGGGTTTTGCAGGCCTTCGGGGGGTGGTGGTGGTGGAGGGGCGGCGGGAGAGACTGAGCGTTACAGCCAGGGGTGACTGACACTGCTGATCTGTATCACACATCAGAGCGGATCACACACACATTGAGTTGGGAATCACACATGCTATGTGGGGAGAATCATTTGACGCCACCTTTAAAATACACGATAAGAATATCTAAGCAAGGATGGGCATATTTATGAGAAATTGCATGTTGAAGCAATTGAGGCAAAATAAAGGACACACATTCAGCAATATTCATTTATGTCATCGGGTGTTGAAAACTTTCACTGAGTCTGTCATTTAAGATTGTATCATATTTCATTGCCACCTGTCCTTCTCTCTGCCACTCTGTACTTTTTTTTTGTATTCTTTTGTTATGAAGTTTATCATTTTTGATTGTTCTTCAAATAACGAAAAAGATATGGCGAAATATTGCTCTATTGAAGAGGTTAAAAGAAAATGTGAAGTCAAAATGCTCCATAAAAAAAGTCCTATTTAAAAAATAAAAAAAAAACGTATTCTGACCAATTCATGAAAATTGTTATCTTTCGGAAATAAAGTAAATAAAGCACCATATCTGAATAAATGTATTTTTGTCTGAGAATAATGCCATATTATTATGATAAAAATGTACACATGGCATATCGACCATCAAGAGAATCCTACTGTTAAAATAATTTTTTTCATATTTTGAGAATTTTTTCAAAGAAAAGATTTTAATCACAAAACATATCTTTTCCCCAACAGCAACAGAAAAATCTTAAAAGAATAAGGTCAGAGTTGTACAAAAATAAAATTGTAGCATTACAATGATTAATATCTAAGAATAGTACCGAATAATATATGACAAGAGTCAAGAGGACGTTTCTAGGAATTAAGACATTTACTTATTCTCACACGATGACGACCCCAAAAAATTTGACACAATTTACATAAGTTATTCAACATGTTTATTATTATTATTATGTGTCTCCCTAACACTGCTTTGCACTTGCAATTTTATTTGCAATCTAAAATAAAATTTGGTCACGTGCAGATGGGATTTATACCGGCATATTTCTTGTTGTTATCGGTTTAGTGTTTGTTCGAAAAATATGAAATAACCCAAAATTGTAAAAAAAATTTAAATAAATAAATAATAATTAAATAATTAAAAAAACAAAACAAAACGTGTACCACTGTAAGGGCATAACAACAATTAAGCGATGAATCAACGGTTCATTTTCCTCTTCTGGAACATTTAGCCCAAAATGCCTTCCCCTACTTAGGACACATAAATGCCTTTTAAAAAACAAAAATGCCCCAATAGATTCCGGAAGAAAAAGAGACGCCTCTTTTTGTTCTTTCTACTTTTCCTTCCCCAAAACACGACAAGCACCTCGCGGGATGGGATGAGAAGAGACGGGACGGCCGGCTGTCCCATAGCACGTCGATCGAGTTACACAGTTCAAAGGCACGTCGCCATGCACGGCCAGCGGTGAGAGCAAAGAGGCCGAGGATAGGGCCGCATTGTCCTGCTGTCATTAGCACCGCTGCCAGCAGATGGATGGCTCATCTCCCCCCCCAACCCGCTATTATGATTGGGATTCTTCTTCCTCTCCTCTCTGTCAACAAAAGGTTCTGAAGAATATGATCTCTTCCTTTGATTTCTTTTGAATAGCTCCAAACATGCCGGTGGAGAGGATCCACTACCCGGTTGGGCCCATAGATGGCACTGTTGGCTCACGCTGGCGAAAAGCCGGAGGAAGGCGGGAAAATGTAACCCATCAACTCCAGGAGAAGAAATCTTTCATCTTTTGCGGCGATGTCATTTGCCAAATATAATCTTGTAACTTCTAATTAATTCGTGAATCTTTCAAAACATCACACTTTATGAACAGAGCTTTTTTTTTTCACAGATAAAACTTCTTATCCAGTCAACAGCTTGTCATTAAAAGGAGTTTTTTTTTTTAACTTCTCAACTTTACTGCATACGTGTTGCACATATAAAAAAAAAGACTCATTTGGCCTAAATGGCACGATTCTGTAAAGCATCCGATTTACACGGCGTGACCAAAAACCTCAGGAAACCTGACATTCAAGTCGCTCTTTTGGCTGAGAGCGAGCGAGCGAGCGAGGGAGGGAGGAAGCCTGTTGTTTATGGTTGCAGCTCTGCCGATGACGGCGCGAGGGCTAAACGAGGGGATCACTGGAGGTCCGCGAGCCCACGAGGGGCCCCGCGGGACGGCAACTGCCGTGATCTATGGCCTGTGTGACTGAGGGGGTCAGCGCCGAGAAGCCTTGGAAATGGGGAAATTAGCAGCCTTTTGCAATTATAGAGGCCTGACCACAGGGGGAAAGATGGGATTATATCGCATTCCAGAAGCATGTGTATAACGCTGTCAGAAAAAGGGGTACAGTAGGAGTTCATCTGGGTTCCTCAAGGTATAATCTGCACTAATAAACACCCACAGGGGTAATAACTAGACTTTCCCAGGGCCAAAATGTTGCAGGTATGTTCCCAAGAGTTAAGAGTCAAGGGTACAAAGGTAATGCAGGATAGGAGTTCAGAAATGGTAGTCCAAGTCGAAGGGCGAGTTTTCTAGATTTAAAAACAGTTAAGGGAACAAATGTAGTCTGGCCTCGACAAGGGCGATTTGGGATTTTTCTTTTTTTTTTTAACCACATAGGCTACACTTTGTCTGGTCATTGGGAGAAGAGCAGAGCAGCCAGGGAGGGAAGTCGAAGCTCCGCTCAAAGACAAGTTTTCTGTCTCGCAAGACCTTGATGCAAATATCTAACATACTTTATGTGCTAGAGGAGGCCAAAAATGCATAGACAACAACAATGTGCTTCAACATCAAAGTTGTAGGAAAGGACACATATGCCAACATCTTGACATTTTATGACAACTGACGTAATATATCATAAGCATGACGCTCCAATCATCTGGATATATTTTATTTCTCATGTGACTGGCAGTGCGGCCACTTGATAAATATACAAGTGTATCCTCAAATACAAAAGAAAAGCACAAGTGAAATAAATAGCAGCAAATGTGAAGTAGTGCGCAACCATGGGCACATAAATCGTGGACTCCAAGGTAACTTCCAGTATTTTTCCCAAACGTGAAAATTCACAGCTATGTACCCAAGATTTAAAGCCAAGTGTCGAATTGAGTTCAAGTTATGGAAGAGGTCAATTTTGACCCTTAAGATATCATCTTCACCAAGATGGAAATAATTACTGTGCTCTGAGATGAATGTTCGTACCTTTCCGAGGGCCCAAAAACTAAAACGGCAGGTATGCTGAAAGGTCACGAGCCAGGGGAATTTGTGCAATCAAATGCAAGACTCTTGGAGTGATAGGAGTCAATTCTAACACTCAAGTGGGCACCTCGGGGGGGTTAATTCCACGACTCCACTTTAAAAGCCAAGTGGAATGGGTACACAATGTCGTACCGAGTGGGGCAACAGTCTAAGAACGGAAGAAGTTCTGACCCTCTTGGTACCAGTTAACGCCAAGTTCCTAAATCTTACCCATGAACAGCAATGGCGTCTGCCAAAGTAAATGCAGATCTTAACAAGTGAATGAAACAACATAAATTATACATGTTGAAAGACAAGAGTCAAGGAAACCAATGAGATACAAAGTCTAGAAATGTTAATTTCCTAAAATTTAAAAGCTAAGTTTCAAGAAGCTGGAAATGTTCAATAAAAATTGAGAGGCAAGTGTCAAGAGTAAACGTGCAGTCCCGAATCGCGATATGGTCGCAGTCAAATACTGACCCGCAAGGTACCATCTTCACGAACGAGAGTTTCTCATATTACTGGATTACAAGCTGTCTCTACCCTTTTCCTGGGTCAAAATTTTTTTGGTCATTTTTTCATTCCGCGAGTAGGTTCATCACATGCGCAAGGGCCGAGTCGTGGGCCGGACTAAAATCAACATCCGGCCTTTGTTGATCGAAGGCTTTTTTAAAAATGTGTCACCTCCCGCCTGAAAAACGGGCGGCCGAAAATAATAAAAAAATTTAAAAGGAAAAACTTGTAAATGAGGCTACATGACCAAATAGAATATGTATTTATTTTTGTTGGAAGATAATCGTTTTGTTGGATCTCTGATATGTGAAAAGCACCTCATTCCAACTTTTCAGATAAAACTTTAATTATCCAAAACAGCACTTTGAGAGTGACTTACCAAGTGCGACAGATTGGGAGCACCGACACGACTTTGTCATCTGCCGTGCAGTTTAACAGCACTTTACAACATGCGCAAAAAAGTACCGTGGCCGTTGAGTGGCCCAGATGGAATCAGACAAGTAAGGCCCCTCTGAGACGGCACTAATGGGCTACTAAGTGAGTAAGAATGCAAAGAGGAGGACTTGTAAAACATCTCAGCGGTGTGACATGTGTCGTGAACCTTAACCGACGGGAGAAGTTTAGAGGCGCTCGGAGAGCTCGGCAAACGTGAAGAGCGGTCAACGGCGCGTATGTCAGCCAACATGCTTTGGAACTGGAAGAGTTACATGAGTTTGGTGTGCTGTGAAACTTTCTGTTCGATGTCGAGAGGACGGCAAATTTCGTGTCTCTATAAAAAGAATACAACAACTTCCACATATGAATGACCAGGAATGAAAGGCTTGTCTTACTTTAACAAAAAAATGAAATAAAAATAAAATAATATTCCATGGACAGACAATACAAACGTTTTTTTTTGCCTCGTTACATCTGGTGGAAATGTAACAAAGCATTTCAGGGAAATAATAGCATACCAACAGTCAAAACATCTGGCGGGTCGTGTGATGGTCCAGGGCTGCTTTACAATCACGGAACCTGGACGACTAAATGAATGCTTTTTTATACCCGATTGAAATGCTGTGATTTGCATGACACTGTCAAACAGGCCGGGAACAAAATTGTGAAAAAAATGCATATTATGTCTCCTTTAAGTATAAGTATTTTAAGACGTGTAAATATGTAGGAACATATTTCTGCTATAGCATATTAAATAGCGTGTATGCATTACTTTTCACTTTACACTTAATTTTCCTTAAAAAAAACTAATACATGATTATTGTATTTCCTCACTAGGGGCCACTTAAGACAAGTACAGTAAATGCCTCCTTCAAATATACACCTGTTTTCCTATTAGGAGAAAAAAAACAAGTACCATTGGTCACTATAATTAGTCACGTTAATGGACGCTATAATTTTCACGTTAAATATTTTGCAGAGCCCCTGCTGCGAACCAAAACAGCAGCACCTAAATAGCCTCCGTGAATTTCTTTGCTCAGAATTTAAGTTACGTGGAGATCGCGATGTGATTTTACTCCACAATATTGTGTATACATCTTATTAACTCCGCCCAGTTTGTCTTGGGTTTTGTCATTACCATTGAGATATATTGCAATATAATTTTTTCACAATTTCATAATGCTATTCCAAAATGTGTTTTTTTTCCCCTTCAAATAAAAGCAACCCGTTGCATCTAACCCCATCTGCAGTTGAGCAAATAATCATCCCATTGCCTCTATTTTTGGGACACACAAAATGTTTTGAAACAGTGCAGAGAAAGACATACCTTGACAAGTTTTAGCAGCTGGTAAAGATCCTCAACCTCATCCCCCTCCGTCTCCTGATAGTCTCTGCCTGTGTCCAAGCTGGAGCCCTGAATGGTGCGTCGGTAAAGAGGCAATTCCATGGCCTCGGCATAAAGCTCGATGGCCTGGTGGCCCACGGTTTGGTACATGTAACTGTCAAGTTCATCTGAGATGTTGGGGGGAAAAAAGAGGGTCTCAAATACACATAGGCAAGGTGTGATGACATGAGGAATATAAATTAAACTGACGTTTTATTAGTTGTACAGAAAATGGAATAAAATGCAGTTATAATTGCGTTATGATAACATCTAATAAAATTGTAAAAAGTTGTAAAAATAATTATAAGTACCACAGTAACACAAGTAAATAAAATTACTGAATATAATGTAAAACTGTACAATTCAACACAATACAATAGAACTTTATTTGTATAGCGCATTTCACAACAGCTGGAGCTGTAACAAAGCGCAGTATAATCTAAAAAAGTTATAGCGCAGCTTTATAAAATTAAAATCAACAAAAATATGGCCCCCATATTTCCTTAACTTGATTTTACAAAGAATGATTGTCCTTGATACTATTTCATTTTATACTCTTAGTATGTTTGGATGATGACAAGAGGTACGGCAGAAATAGAAATAAAAAGTTGAAATAAACAAAAATACAAAAACACACGCAAGCACAAAATTACTTAATACAGTTTAAAAGTAAAATATTAAAAAGTAAAATGTTGTAGAGTGTATTAACCCGATTACCACACCAGCAATCCTAATTAATGAAATCAGTAAAAACACATGGATGGATATAAATAATATCTATAATATCTATCTATCTATATATACATTTATTTATGTATAAATATATATATATATATATATATATATATATATATATATAAATTATCTATATATATATATATATACATATTTATCTGAATTATTGTTGTATTGCACTGGAGAGGGGAGCTCTCTAGTTTCGTTGCACACTTGAGTACAATGACAATAAAGGGATTTCTGATTCTGATTAAAAATATGTATGTATTTATATTTTTATACTGCAGAGTATTTTGAGCAAAATTTTAAAGCAATTGTTATGTTTAGATATATGCTTGCTAGACTTAACTTAAAGTGTACCTACACATCTAATTTTTCCCAATATTTCGCCCCTCTTATGTAGCCAAAAAGACGACAAGAGAAAGTGCCCCCACTGCAAACCACAACAACAAACACAATGCATCATCGTCACCTTTGTTTGCAGGGCGTAGGTTGGCCAGAGCTACAATGTGATGCCCAGCAGCCACACACTGCATCATGTTGTAACAGCTGTCTTTGCCTCCACTGGAATCATGACACAGCAGATGCTCATTCATTGTTCAGTATGTATGTGTGATTGCAGCGCTGTTGTTAATTTTTGTTGAAAGTACAGCTCAACAAGCAACGTCTTCTTTTAATGGTGTTAATGCAGACGTGCCAAAATGACTAATGCTCTGTACGTGAGAAGTACAAATACTTAGTAGTTAGTAAATCTACGTTAGCAGCCATGAGTAATCCATTACTTCCTACCGTAACATTACTACAGCTGATATGTAATTTATCTTGTTTCAAATGACTTTTAGAGCGATTAAAGACAGCAGTGGGATGCCGTTTACCTTATCAAAGCGACTACTTTCATCTTCAGATATACTTCGGCTATTAATTCCTAAGGTATTCACTGTAATGTTGAATAATGTGACACTCCACGCCGGTCCGTGCACGGGCTTGTTTTGTTTACAATTACACGTGATAATTCTTCCGGGTTGGAAGGACCCAGCAGATTTAAGGCGGCTCCCCGAAATATGCCTGATCAAAATGCGTGAGTAAAACATTCTGCCGGCTGAGCGCTCTTTCTCTCTCTCTCTCTCTCTGTCTCTCTCTCTCTCTCACGCAGACACTCGCGCACGCGCGCCCACGCACGCGCGTACAAACTCAACAATTAAACGTGAAAAAAAAACTAAGCAAAAAAACAAAAACAAAAAAAAGGATCATTCGAATATGACAAAAACAAATACGCAATATCATAGAAACTTTAATTAATCTCTTCGAGAGTAACATTTGACCATACAATCAATACAATAAATCAATACAACAGATCACATTCTGTAATTTGGCCTAATGTTAGTAGCAGCATTATGTTCAGATGTTGGTTAACACGCTAACAACAGCTTGCATTATTTTACAACTAAAACAATTAAAAAGGTGACTGTCACCTTTATAGAGTTTTCTAAAAAAACCAAATGGAATGAGTACGTCAAACACTTCCCAAATGCTCCAAAACAAATGAATTGATAACAACAACAAAAGAAGCAACCGATTACCAAAGTAAATGACCAAGACTCGTGCCCACACTGCTGTTCTCACGAAAAATGTTCCATTTGTGGTATTTCAGTCTGTTTTTTAGGGACAAGTGAAGCCGTTTGAAACGTCTTCGTGATTTCGATACATCAACTCAGACAACCCCTCGGAATTCCGGCCCGTATTAGATTATTGGTGGATATTTTTAACTGAAATTTATTTGATTAGCAGATCAACCATAAGGCTTTAAGAGATTATTAATAAATAATAAAGTTTTACTGTTTTACTCAAATTTGAAATAATTTTTTGGACCATATTTTCTATGGCCGATATCACAGGCAATTTATTTCCTCCGGAACCGATTTTCCGATTGTCCGATTTTCAAAATTGTTGGTGCATTTTATTCAGGTTGAATCGGCCATTTTTACCAGATTCAGCATTTTTTTTTTTGTACTCGCTTGGCGCAGACAAAGGTATGACAGAGGATTCAATTGATTATGGGGACAACTGCATATCATTATTTAGAGCACCAATGCACACACATACTGTATCTAGATAACGTGGATAGAAACTGTACCTCTTCCGCTCACACTGACACAAATCCTCCACCTCACTTCTCTCTGAGGACACCCCAAACGTCCACGTGCTGGTATTTGCACACATAGCTTGTGCGTTTTTCCTCGGAGGGAGCGCTTTTTCGCTCAAAGGAAAAACCTTTGATGCTCTTTTTGCTCTCTGTTGTTGTGCCAGAGACGAATAATTGCTGCTGCTTTCGTGTGCGCCGCTCACCTTCTGCCCCTAAGCAGGCCAAAGGCAACGCATTCTGTTTGAGTATACAAAATCGAGAAAGGCACCTCCTCGCCCTCGCTCTTTTAACTGCATTCGCTTGTACTTTTTTATTTTTAAAGTTGTGAGTATAGGGCAACATCTACATGATGCACATGAGCAGAATTTGACTGCAAAGTCTGAGATGCGGGATCACTTTTAATAACAAAACAGTGGTTGTGGATTCCCCAAAAGTGCAGTTTAGCACAACAATGTATTTTCTCAATTTACTTGGGTCTCTTGTGTAAATCATTTCATTATGTGCAGAGTTTATATTGTCTAGTAGGCTTCAATAAGAATACAAACTCCCCAAAGTCAGATGTGTTTTTGTCGCCACAATGCTCGACAGGTAATACTTCTTTTTAGGTCTAAATAAAAAGACAATAAAGGGGCCATCAAGGAACATGTGAAATATATATTTCAGGACTTGTCATTTATTTACTCGATGGGTCTGTAACACGGAACTCATTTACAACATGAGAGACTTCACCTACACAGAGAGACACACAACACTGTGGAGCGAGCATCTAAGTTTAGTGGAATGTTGAAAAAGATGCCGCCTCCACATCATGCAAAACTGTCCGTCTTTTATAGCACGTATGAAACATGGATGAGACTCAACGTTCACACAAACACTCAATATTGTGGAACAATCACATGTGCATGTCTGAGTTTACGAGGAACAAATATGTAGGAAAAGATTTTGTCCCCGCCTATAATACTGCACGGGGGAACCCGTTTACAATATACGGAAAATACTCCACATAAACAAGGACACACACAACATTACGGAGTGACCGAATCAGAATTCACAAAATGTAAAATCGTCTTTTATACTGCACAGGGAACACCTCATTCTGCAAGAATCCACATACACAGACAACGTTGTGGAGCAATGATGTAAGAGTCGACTAAAACGACATGTTGGAAAAGAATCCATCCTCAATGGATATGAACTGACACAGGACAATATACTTAACTTGAACACAGACGTACATAACATTCTGGAGCTTTCACATAAGAGTCTAGATATTGTCCCCACAATGCTTAATAGTGCACAAGGTTTCATGTATATATATATATATATATATATATATATACATATATATATATATATATATATATATATATATATATATATATATATATATATATATATATATATACATATATATATATATATATATATATATATATATATATATGATTACATATTCTTAAGTAATTAATCGCAAAAATTGTAATTAATTGCGATTAATCACATTTTTTCTACTACTATTTTTGTGAAAATTTAACAGGAATTCACATGAATAATATATTGTAAATATTGTAAAATCACCAAATTCGAAATGCGTATTTTAAATCAAAGACCGTTCTAATAACTTTTTTTGGATCGTTGAATATGATTTGAATTGAGTCATCTTCACAAGAATTTTTCTCAAAATTTATACAATACATTTAGTTATAAGCACCACACTCCAGCAGTGTTGGTTTGCAAGGCCCAATGGTAACTTAAGTATTTTGTTCTGTGATGATGTACTTCGGATGAAAAGCTAACATGGTACAGGTTTGAATTTGGCTTTTCAAGATAAGCAAATACATTTTTGAAGTAAATAAAACTGAGTCAACTGAGTTAAAATATTTAATCGCGTTCATTATTTTCAAAATTAATCTTGAGTTAACGCTTTAATTTTGACAGCCCTAATATATATATATATATATATATATGTATGTATGTGTGTGTGTGCGTGTGTGTGGTGTTGGTTGCGAAGCCTTACTTAAATTGACTTAAATAAACATTGCTCCTCCGACACGTGTTTGAATAACGACCTTATTTTGGTGATATACTCTCTTGGGTGTTTTGGTCGTCCTTCAGTTTTCATTATTTGAGCCGCAATATTGCTGCCACTTTGTCACTTGTATTTCATAAAACAGCAACCCCCCTGCCCTGTGTCCTGCCTGGCAATTTCAATGAGCGCCCCCACAGGATGTGAGCAAATGGAAAATGTCCCCGCTTATTGTTTTTAATTTATACCGTTTATTACGCAGACAAATAAAGAGGCTTGGATTTCACTTGGGCTGGCATTTTTTTGCTGACGTTTAAAAAAAAAACAAAAGAAAAACAGTTTATGTCTGCATTGTTGGTGCAACGGGGATAAAAAAAAAAGTGTTGATGGATAGCGCAATGGTTGTGTATATGAGACGCATAAATATGAAAGAACGGCGGCGAGGCGTCAAATGACACCCTTGGCCCTTTTTTTTCTTAAAAGAGCCTGTGCATATGACCGGTGATTTACACACGCACGCTGCAGCTAATTTGTGTCGCGCAAGGACACAAAAAGTTTTGTAATAAGAAGCCGCGCCTCAAATCACTGCACAATAAATTGAGTGTCACAACAAACAGGCCTGCCAAGGTTGCACTCTCCACTGGCCCCAATTCACACGCACGTGCACAAACACACACACAAACACACTCCTTGTGTGTGGAAAGAACACGTGGCAACGCAAGTGCATATGCAGCACGCTACCAAAATGCACTGTGTGCTATTTTTCAAAATAGAAAAGAATCAGCATCAAAGGATCAAGTATGCGCTTGTTTGGCTTTTTCTTTGGCTTTTTTGCATTTATCGTCTTTTTTTTAAAAACTGGTTAACTTATTTTGACATTTGTACAAGAGTAATATCAAAAAAAAAAAAGTTTGAAATTTTAAGACAGGATTTCAACATTTCACTTGAGTTATTTTTATGTATTCAATAATAAAGTTTTAATGTAATTGTAATTACACTGTAATTGTAAGACTTTTCCGTTAATTTTTTTGTGGTTACAATAAAACTATATATTCTTTATTCTTACAACATTTTGGATTGTCATGATGTAATGTTAAACCCGTGCTTTATACTTTAAGAGCTGTAAAATAATAGGGGGGGGACGACAGCTCTATATCCTCAATTAAAAATTGGATTTTTTTCTTAAAACTTAAAAAAAAAAAAACTAAATTCAAGAATAAAATGATGTTAACTCATTTAATCCCAGCCATTTTCACGAGAGGAAACCCCTCATTCCCAGCGTTTTTCTGGATTTTGACTGATTTTGCGAGGCCAACAGTATATTGTGGTCTAATGCTCCAAAAACACGGATCTAAGACGCGGAGAAAAAAAAAAAAGGCTAGTACGTATAAATACGTCTTTGGGAGGCAAGGACTACGTTTTTGAAAAGGAAAAATATCCTTTCAGAGTGCTTGTACAATGCTTTTGCAATTATTTTCTTTTTCTTTCTTTTTTCTTGAATAAAGTCAGATAGTCTTACACTTCTGACAGCTGAGCATGATATAATATTACTTAAAAATGTCTTTACAGATTTTATAATGGCGCCGTTTCACTTCTTTTCTATTTCCATGATTTCCAGCGGGGAAAATTGTTTCAAAATGCAAACAAAGTGCAAAAAAAAAAAAAAAAAAAAAGAATAATGAAGCTCAATGACATTTAATGACAACCAAATGTTATCTTCAACCCATATTCCATTTGCTCAGGCGTTGTTAACTCCCCTCATTGACATTGCCTCCATCAGGGGCTCATTTTGCTACACAACCATCAACATAATGATACCTCTTTAGGGCCTAACCGCATCCAAATCAGTTAGTAAACAACCCAAACGGGGGGATCTGTACACATTTTTACACACAATTAACTGTTATCACGAGAGGCTTAAACGGATTAGTAGGCCCATTAATGTCGGAGGCTAATCGCTCCTTGATTGGAAATGTGAGACAACGTGAAATCAAGTCAAAAGGCCTTTGGATCCAAAATGGTCTTCAACAGTGTTTTAGTCTCAGAGCCCCCATGAAGACTTGGCTCTTACGCCGACTTTCCATTTGGCTTGTAAAATGCTTTCACATAAATGCAGATGATTAATGTTTCGCCTGAAAAGCCCCCTCCTCCCCCATTTAAAAAAAAAATTTTTGCTAACGATTATTTCACCGTCAAAATCTGGAATTAGATAAGCAAGGCAATGCTGAATCACTCCTTCTTGTATTTATGATTATATTAAGATACACCAGACAGATTTAGTTTCGATTTAATTCAGGGATACAGTATTTCAAATATTGTTGCATTTGCATAATGGAAAAATGAATGAAGGCAGCAAACAAAACATTACTACGCCAGCCAAATGAAATTACACGCTACACAATTTTAGGGCTAATTGGCATTTGGGAAAAAGTCCATCCAGTGTGAGACGTGTTTATTTATATAATAATATTAATAAAAAAAAATAATAATAATACATTTGTTGGTTTATGAATGTGAGCACCACATGTAGAAAAAGACTACTTCTACGAATGTACAACATCTACTACTAGTTTTTTTACTACTGCTGCAAACTATTACAACCTAATACGAAATACATACATATGATACATAATATACTATTATAGTATGTACAATGCTGCTACAACTGCTACTACTACTTAATACTTATTATATATATATATATATATATATATATGATATAAATAATACATAAAAATATGCTACTGCTACTAATGATGATGATAATAATAAAAATAATGTGGACGAAAACAAAGTAATAATAAAGTAATAAACGTGTCAAATGCTAACATTATTTTTATACACTTTTTATATGTCATATTTATTTATTTGAGTAAGTTGGCAATGACTACAACTGCTATTACTACTACGGTACTAGTAATAACAATACTATTACTGCTACTCCAACTAATAATGACAATAATAATAATAATAATAATAATAATGAAAAAATAAAAACTCAAAGCACTAAAAGTGTCAATGTTATTTTGGATATTGAATTCCGCTGTATTTATATACACTTATTAAACACCATAATGATCGATTTTGGTAAGGTACTGTGATTGTCTTGATTATAAAATTGTTCCCCCTCAAAATAAATAGTAATGAATAAACATGAATGTTTTGACCTTTTATTGTTAAGTGTGTGCGGGGGGGGGGTGTAAACACTATGAGGACACTGAAGGGGTGAGTGTCTTAAGTCTGGGAAAGATCAGTTACTCTATCGTTACATGGATTTACGAGGAGGGTGTTCATTTTCTCATTGAACTGAATGCAAAAGAAAAAGCAGAGAAACCAAAATGTCCACCTAACTCTTCAAGTTTCATAGACGCGCTCTAAAGCGATAATTTCCTTATACATTAAAGACAACTTTCCAGCATCCAGGCCAGCCAAAAATCCCTTAGTACAAATGTAATTTCCTCAACGTTTGTCCTTGATGTGAAGTCTTCTGGCTTCCCTTCCAACATCCCGGAGACCCCAAATTACAGCCTGGGTGCTGTGAAGTTGCAGCCAAAAAGGATGTGGTCCGTGAAAGTAGGCCCCCGTCCCGATAATTATCACGCTGCCAACGCAAACTGCACGCACCGCCATCACCTGAGCCAAACGCTGATACAAGATCTTACGCTAATGGTTCGCAGAGACGCTCACTTCTGAAACGCAACCTTTCCGGGACGTTTTAAGTCACGCACCACTCCACTCTGCAAAACCACAAACGTAAAACAAAGTGTATCGACTATGTCCAGCTCCAATTGATTTGCCCTCAAATTAATTCATGCATGAAAAAATTATCGGCCTAAAAGGGACCGACCTCACGTCGGTCAATTTCACATAACTTTTTGGGTTATTCATTCAACCAAAAAGGTTAGGTCAAATGGATGACCCACACAAGAAAAGAATGTTTATGTGATTGATTTTTTTGTTGATAGTTTTTCAAGTTGTCCTGTCTTAAATGACAAACCCACAAAACCCCAAAAAATTTGAGTTGGTTTGAACAGAATAGCACACGTTTCTGGGTTGGGAGTTTTGTTAAGTTGTTCTAAACACTGTCAAAAGCTGAGTTGTTATTCATTGAACCCAATTTTTCTAAAGCTAAACAAATAATACCAAACATTTTGTCAAATTCAACATGGTGGCAGTTGGTCCCTTTCCGACCCATGACTGGCTTATTTTTGACCCAACATTTTTTTCTCTGTTTGGTCCCCAAACCCCCAACCACTTTGGACCGGGCCACGGTGAGCCGCTCAGATGTAAAAAAAAAAAAAACAAAAAACAAAAAAAAACGAAAAACGATAGCACGTATGAAGCCCGCTCGTTGCACTCTAAGGCACGCATGCTAGCTCGCGCATGCTAGCTCGCGCATGCTAGCTCGCGCATGCTAGCTCGCGCATGCAAGCTCGCGCATGCTAGCTCGCGCATGCTAGCTCGCGCATGCAAGCTCGCGCATGCTAGCTCGCGCATGCTAGCTCGCGCATGCTAGCACTCATGCTAATAGCTCTTAGCAGCACTTCAGATCATGAAGTTGCTGAATGTTAAGATGCTTATTGTCTGGGTCGCATTAGGCTGATGTTAAACACACAAGTGAGTGAAATGAGTAATGCTAGCAAGTACGAAGCCCGCTCGTTGCACTCTAAGGCCAATATATAAATAATTACAAAATAATTTCAAGATGATTACTCATTGTATCAATTCGGGAGGGATAACAATAGCTTGTGTTGGTAAACGGGTGCGTCGTAATTACTTTGCTCTCTCAACAACGGCCGCCAAACGTGATCTCAATCCAGTATTACTGTAGCTTGCAATGAGAATATTGGAGCTGACATCAGAGTTAGCCAAACACACACACACACATACACACAAAGCTTCAAAGATCCTCCCGGGCCTGTTATGGCTTTCCCTGGTGATCAAGTGTGACACTCGGCAAACACAAAAGCCTCAGCCCTCTCGTGGCTGCGCCTTGCTTTTCTTGGACCGCAAAAGTCCGCCGGCTGCCAAGTTGGCTTGGCAAAAATGAGCTCTCATATCTCGGGAGAGAGCGCGTGTGTCTGCATGTGTGTATTTGCGGTATGTTGATGCGTTGAGTGGATCACAAGGCCTCATGTTTGGATTTCCATATTTAAATGATGTCACCTGGATTCAAAGCCACCACCACAAAGTCTCTCCAAAAATACGGTGTATTTGTATTGAACCATAATTTAGGTGACTAAACATCACTGCGACCAAAGGCAATACTGATTTTAGATGAAAAATATTGCTTAAAAAGATGCTGTGTATGTTTGGAGTTGCCTAGGCAACAGGAATTGGTGATTCATTGTAAAAGTTCCCAACTGTAAAAAATGCTAATGCACACCAACGATTGTCCAGATTGCACTAAATTCTTGTTGCTAGGCAGAGTTCGGAGTCTCCAGCGCCGCTGCTTCTGCATGTGAATGTTACTGATGATAAATTTGATGAATGTTTGGACATTTTTTCAGAAATCCCGCGGGAATTCTTTACCTTTAATCACGGGACTAGGACGGCACAGGATAAAAAGTTCATGGGAGCCGACGGGAGTGGGAGAGTCCATGAGTCCATTTAATTAATTTTTTTCATGTAGCTGACCTCCAAAATGGAAGCGGTACGAGATTGAGAGGGACGCAGGACGGTGTGAAAGTTGTTTTCACCGGGACGGTACAGGAGCGGATTTATTTATTTTTTTTACTATATTTTTGGTATAGGATTATTTTTCTGTGGGAGTGGTCTGGTCTGGGATTAGAACGAAAATCCACGTCACCCACGAATCCTGATTACAATTTTTAATTATCATTGCCATATAAATCCCCAAGATTTGAAAACTTGAAATTGCTCACTTGCAAAATGACCAAAAAATGAAGAGAGCACACTCAGTGGCTCCGATTTATTTTCACATGAACTTGATTTTACACTTGCACTACAGTTTGTAAGTTGAAATGATGTTGAATGGAAATGTTTTGACCCATGAAAAGATTATTTGTATTTCCATGATTTCCAATGGGGAACATTTGAAATAGCCTCCCACTTGACTACAAATATTTAAAAAAAAAAGCACAGCAATGATGCAACCCCGTCATTTTCCACATTAAGCCAGCCGTACTACCCACCCCTTTCCTCCCCCACATCTTTTCATCTCTCCATCTCATCCGCGGTTTTGTTCGTTTCCCTCTTGCAGCACGACGTCACCTGCGCCAGGTCAGCCAGACCGACAAAATCGACGCCAGAGCGCCGCGAGCTCAAAAGTCTGCGTTTCGTCTTGTGGTTTTGGAGTCGGGACGTCTTGGTCTGACGCACTGTCCAACGTCAGCACTTTCACTAAATACCATTGGTGCTGTTGGAAATGAGGCTATTGCTTTTGGGGAGGATTATTGGCGATGAAGCAAGAGTGGAGTATAAGGATGAGCTTTGAGGGACACAAGTTGGGAGAAAATGTATTTTCCAATAGGAGAAATAGAACTCCATAACATAGTAATTTATGATTTTTTTATTTTAAATTCAATTCAATGAACATTGCACCACTCCTTCTGGCGTGTGCGACGGCTACGTAGGGGCAGTATAACACAGGAATAACAGTAAACTGCAATAATAACAGTCATTCGATACAGAGGATAAAGAATATATCCCAGTGAGTATTCCTATGTTAGTCGTGTGCTCAAATATCCGTTGCTTGGAGGATTATAACACTGCAGCACTGATGATATGCGTTAGCCCTTCTATGGCATTCCACATTGTGCGTTTGTAGTAAGCTAGTAAAGATGTTTAACCTTTTTTAGTGGTTTAAAAATACATAACCTGCATTTTTCTTTGTTATGCGTTTGGTTTGACAAAAAACTTCAACTGAGAGTGGCATGAAACAACTTGAAGCCTCTTTTGAATTTTTTTTACAGACACTGAATCGGTGGATAGTGTGTTGAATTATTTAAAAATCATTTCATCAAGTGATTTCATGCAACCACATGTTGAAAGAAAATTCAGTAAATTCAACACATCGTTTTTGGAGTTTGGTCCTATAAGTGGTAACTTAAGTCTGACGTGAGTCAGGTCATGTGACTCGATCCTCCCCCTCCCACCCCCTGTCCCCGTGTGCGTTTCTGCAAGTAGGAAAGCGGTGACTAACCGTAAACAACAAACAAAATCCAAGGCTCCGTCCTGCAAGGGACACAGCAGATGACCTCAAGTTTATGACCTGCAACCTGTTGGTCCTGAGCGATTACTTCTCACCTCCTCCACCACCACCGCAAGATAGATTCTCACCATGAGAAGCCCATCAGCAGGCTCCGCTTCGGCTTTTATGAGAGGGATTTCACACACTGGGTCCAATACTCCAATACTTACTGGAGTCTGGTGATTAAAGTATATAAAAAATGGGGGGGAAAGAAGGGTGCAGAGCCTCTAAAAGACGCTGATTTAGTGAGCTGTCGCCACAGTTCAGAAACGGGGCAACGGGTTCAAGTGTGGTGAAAAGACATATCACAGCATATCAAAGCCATGCCCAGTTATCAGGCAACTGTCAACCAGAGTGACTCCGAGCAGCGTCGGGGAGGACAAATAAGATGGTTTAGAAATTGCGACTTTCTTCCAATTCTTGAAACAAAAACAAAAAAAGAGCCTTTGTTTTAAATTTTTTTGCAATGCAGTGATGGCTAGATGTTAGTTGCCCCGCCCCCCCCCCAAATACATTTATTTCTTATGTGTGGGACTGACTTATAAACATATTTCACTATTTTTTTATTCTGCATTTTAGTACATATTTAGCTGACCTTTTTCAATCTCTTTATTTATGTTTTGCTTATTCACTAATTTTTCATTATTTAAAAACTTGTTTATTGATTTTTTATTGTCATGCCTAGCAGTTATATTTTTGTTTTATAGCATTTTTATTTACATTATTTACTTTTGAAAATGATAATTTCTGAAATATTATATTTTTTGTAGTTTTTAATCAAATTTTGCAGCCCTGCACAATTTTTGTGTTATTAATTAAACTTTTTTTTTTTTTTACTTTTTTTATCTCTTTATGTTTTGCTTATTCACTAATTTTTCATGATTTAAAAACTTGTTTATTGTTTTTTTGATTGTCCTGCCTAGGAGTTATGTTTTTGTTTTAGAACATTTTTATTTACATTATTTACTTTTTAAAATTCTAAATTCTTAAATATTATATTTGATGTAGTTTTTATTCAAATTTTGCAGCCTTGCACTTTTTTTGTGTTTTTAATTAAACATTTTATTATTTTTTTTTTCACTCCCTCACATTTGTTAAAATGAACAGTTACTCTCCTGATCAATTGTGATCAGGGATACTGTATGAGATGCGATAAGAGTTGACAGACTTACAGTCAGACTGGAAAAATAAAAATGGAGTGAAATGGAACACTGAGTCCCTGACCCTCTGCTCACCTTCCCGATCACCTTGTAAAAATAAAATAAAATAAATAAATAACGGTAAACCCATCATTTCCACGCTTACAGGATTCATCTGCTGGCCTCTCATCTAACAGAGTGGCCCACGATGCCTTCAAGTACCAGCCGGGCTATAAAAGACACATCCTGACGGGCCCTTTTTCCTCCGTTTTGTTTAATAGCCGTCGCTCCCCGTCTTCTTCTCCCCCCTCTGACCCTCCAGCCGGCGCACCACCCACTCTCAGACACAGACCCTTGGCTCACCCCTCGCGCTCAGGGTTCAGGGTCAGGGCAGCAGACTTGTCAGCCAATTGGGCCGCTGCCCAGAAGAACTGAGGTTCTGAGATGTAAGAGACCCCGAAGACCACTGTGATGTCCTGAGAGCTTCTGACAGAGTGTTTATAACGTCTTAAATTCGTGGAGAGCAGCCGTTCATGTGAAAAGCAGGTTCAGTCAAAAAAAAAAAAAAAAAAGGTGTTCTTTTTTTAAGACACATAATGCAACTATAAAGCAGTATCTTAGACAGAAGCACCCTCAAGCCTGTGAACTGGTCCGCGGAAAAGTGGGTTTACATGCTTTGTTCGGTGCTGCTGTTTTGGTTAGCAAAAGAGCTACATTATTACATTGTTATTACAACTATTAAGGTTAAGATGTACACAACATTGTGGGACAGCCACATGTCAGATTTATTGGAATGTTAACTAGTAACTAGTTAGATGATTTTGAATCCAGTTAACGTGTTTGGCTAGGTGCTGGTGTTTTGGTTAGCGAAATAGTTTATAGGACTCTTTGATGCGATACACAACAATGTGAGGCAAACACACCTCGGAGTCGACTGTAACACCGTCTCCGCATCACCTTTTGTACGGAGGATTTGTCTACTTGAAAAAAGTGTTTCCCAGCTCACCGAGCATTATTTAAGAGGCTGGGATCTGCCGCTTCCTGCTTCGGGACAAAGCGAGCGCCAACATCCATGCACTTGTCTCATATTTTTAGACCGCTTGCCGGTGAATCTCTTGACAACGTCAATTTATGTGCGCACTCCTTTGGTTTCCTGTTGAAACTAAAAAGCGCCGGGTGTAATCACACGGCAGGCCGACACAATAGATTTCCATACGGGTTGGGAAAACCAACAGCCTGATAAAAGAAAATCAAAAGTTTACATGAATTTACTGATGCTAATCTGGAGCCATGGGAAACCATATGCGAGAACTAAAGGGCTTCAGTTACCACATGAGTAATGAAAAACATGAATCCGTGCCTTAATAATTATAAAAGGTTACAGGAACTTACTCAAGTGTCAGAGGTTAATTTTGAGGCATGGAGAACCATGTTTGGTAACCACACGGGGTTATGTTACCAAATCGGGACACTTGGAAACTTAAAAGAAAAAAAATTGATTGAAGGCCGATATTTAGGAAAGAAAGTGGTTAGGTTACAAGAGGCTTGCATTAACTTGTTAAAACGCCAGAAGCTACTTTGAGGAGTCATATTTTGGTTGAAAAAAAAAATGGTTAGGATTCTCTATAAAAAGGTTTGCATGAACTTTCTTCTCTTTCTGATGATAATTTTGAGGTGTGAGGAACCATATTTGGTAAGGAAATGGTGAAGTGACCAACCTTAGCTTCATTAAAATCTTAAAGTTTTGTGAACTTTTTAGTGACCGATGCTGATTTGTTGGCATGCAGAACCATAATTAGCAATTAAGATGGTTAACTCATTCACTACCAGCCCGGTAAAAAAAAAAATGGACTTTGACGTATTTAGCCGTCAATGGTAGCGAAGTAACATTTTGAAAAAAAAAAAAAAAAGTTACGAAAACTCTCGAGGAATCATTTTTGGCGACCACACTGATTAAACCAACGAATACTTTTTCTTGCAAAATGGTTCCCGTGATTTTTTTTTCCATGTTTTATGCCCTTTTGGATGTATAGGGAACCACGTTTGGAGACAAACGAAATTAAGTTACCATCTGTCCTTACATTCAGATGTTCATGAGGATGTGTTGCCTCCTGATTGGAAAATGTCATTTCCTTCATAATTCAATTTTTCTTTTCTGCTTTGCAGATATATGCCCACGTAAACGTGCTAAATGTATCCATCCATCCATTATCCATTTCATGTTAATCTTGCACCTGACATATTGCACTGAGTGCGATGATGTCAGCGCAAAACACTTTCAATAATTGCCCTGATTAATATTCCAAGTCCAAGCGTCATCTATCCGTCTTGAGTGACGCGCAGAAAACGGCCAAAGTCCGCCAGCGCCATTTTACGTGAGTCTTAATTACGAGGGCATAAAACAAACAGGGTTCGTTTGACAGGAACGGTACAAGCGATGGGATGGCGTCATGAGAAGCATCAACGGGGTCACTTCTCCGTGGCGAGTGCATGTGAAGTGCGTGGATGCGAAAGTGTTTACCCACGTTCATCCTGTCTGTGTTGGCCGGCCGCCCTGCCGTCGGCTGGACGGCGCGTCAGGATCTGAGGGCAGGTTTCCTTCTGGCGAGCTTGCTAATTGTTTAGAAGGAAGAAGGTGAAATACAATCTATAAACAGCCGTGTTGTAGGGGGGGGCGGGGGGGGGGGCAGAGGTCCTGGGACAGTGGCTGACCTGTCATATTACTACATGGGCCGTATTTAAAGAAAACCATCCGCACAAACACAGCTTCGTGAACCATGGCGCCATTGTGAAAACACGGAAGACGTGTCCAAGGCGTTATTTCAAAATATTCGGTAACTAAAACGGTTTAGGTACCAAATGCGGTTCTTTGGCTAAATACATTGAAGAGTTACAGCAAATTAAATTAGGGCCGTCAAAATTAATGCATTAACTCGAAGATTTTTTTTTAACACAATTACCGTATATTCCGGACGATAAGCCGCTATTTCTTTCCCTAGATTTTGAACCATGCGGCTAATACAACAGTGCATCTTTTCTGTGGATTTTTCTTTCACCAGTAGGGGGCGCTCTATAGGTCAGAAAATACGCTAAATAAATCTTGATGTTTTTTTTCTCTTGGGTCGGTTCTGTTTTAATTTGCAAATTTGTTGCTGTGTTAAAAGGCACTGTTTATGTACCTTTATGTGCATTCACAGTACAAAATGTACATGCAGAAAACAACTTTTTTTTTCAACATAGAAAACTGTGGCTTACAACCTGGTGCGGCTTGCATATCCTTTTACTTTTTTAATGGTTGCTGTGGCTTATGTACAGGTGCGCCTTATAGACTAGAAAATCCAGCGAATACTTTAACTCGGTAAACTCTGTTTTATTTAATTAAAAGATAATTTGTATATCTTGCAAAGCCAAATTCAATCACTGTTCCATATTAGGTGTACATCTTAAGCACATCATCTCAGAACAAAACACCCACTCTGCGCCAATGTGGTGCTTGTGGGCAGAAATGGCATTTTTTTAAGGAACATGAAAAAATGGAACTAACGAGATCGCATTCAAGGATCAAAGAAAGCTATTAGAACGGTCTTTGTTTTAAAAGTCACTTAACAGTTGGTGATTTGACATTAATTGACTCTAATAACAATATATAATTCAAGTAAATATCTGTTAAAAAATAGGAGGTGAAAAATGTGATTAATCGCAATTAATTACGGTATTTTGTTGCGATTAATTCCTTAAAAAATTTAATCGCTTGACAGCTTTACTTGAAATCAATGTCAAATGCTTTTGGAACCTTGTTTGTCAACTATAGCGGTTCGGTAACCAAATATAAACTTGCCGTAGAAACTGGGATGTGAGCGCGGCGGCTCTCTGCACATGGAGAGGATATTAAGACGATCATGTTCAGCGTGACAAATTGATCGGAGTCAATTGAGCTTCTATTATTAACCTCCTATGGTTCACTGTCAATTATCTGTCCCATTAACTCTGCAATACTGTATGCAATATGTATTTAACATTCTCCGGTATCCAGCATGGCTGGAGATAATCTGCAATCGTTGGGTGGCGGGCAGAAAAAAAAAAAAAAAAAAAGGAAAGGTCCAGAAATTATGGCTGTTAACGTCAATTCATTTTAATTCGATTTAATGAAGTGGTTAAGGTCATTTGTACCTCTGTTACCGAGTTCTTTTAGGATTTATAGAAATAATAAGGAGCACTTATATATAGGCAGAAAATTCGTTTTTAAGGCATGAATATGTTTTTTCTGCAATGATGACCATATTAACGATAATATTACCGTCCACTTCAGAGATGGCTGGGTATTACTTAGATCTATTTAAATGTCGTGGATGAATGTCAGAGGAAAAGACTAGTCGGGTTGAATAAAAATCGCTGGAACACGCGGAAAATAGTGACGGTCAGTGGAAACCCAGTTAGCAACTTACAGGAGCCGAAACCGCTAATAATGCAAATCTGTGAACTATTGACGCTTCTTGCCATGAAAAGAAACACTAAAGAACAAGTTTTAAAAAATAAAATAGGTGGAGAATATAGCAACAGGGTAGGCTAATGCTAATGCTATCTGACAGATAAGTAAGTCACACCTCCCCCCAAAGAAAGAAAAAACAAACAAAAAAACCCCACAAGTGTCTTAATGCCTCCCTGTTTGTCAAATGTCCCTTTTGCCAGTTTTTTATTTTTTATTTATTTTTTTTGCTAATGGCTTTTCGTAGGGAGATTTATGATCCAGACATGGGACAATCACAGTGGGGGAGCAAAGAATCGCCCGGGGGATGATTTACAGTTTGTAAGAGAGGCTTTTTTGAAATTAAGGTCTGATTAGAAAGTGCACACAGTCTGACCCGCGAGAGGCGCAAACAATGTCAGATCCATTTTTGCGGCTGGCCTCATTACACAGTCTCTTTGCGCCATGACTGACACGCCGTTATTTGTCCACTCGCTTGTCTCCGCCATTAGCATGTGATAAATTAGCGGCAAAAGATGTGTGTCATGACAGAGCGAGGGCCATAAACAATGTGGCTTTTCGAGCAGGGAGGCTGGTAGGAAACCCTTGATGTGGAAGAAACGCTTTGTGGTAGAAAGCGACATTTGGTTATCGGACTACGGTAATGGACCATATGAAAGGCAGCTCATTACGTATTTCCGGTGGAACGATCGAGACGGTACGAGATTCCGGTTTCTGTTTATTTCAAGATACTTGGCCGCCCTCTAGAGGTTAAATGAACTCGTTCTTGAAAGTTGTGGGTTTGCGACATAGAATCCGTAATCCGTGCTTTTCAAGGTTAGTATGTCATCCGAAGTTGTGGCTTTTTAAAGACGAAGGTAAAAGCTCCTCCAGTCAAATCCGTGGTGTGTCGGTCATTACGTTCAGCTTTTTATTTGAACATGTTTACCAGTGAGTTGGAACCACAATGGAGATTTGTGAAAAGACTTGATGGAATAATTAAGTAATAAAATATCCATCCATTATCTGAGCCGCTTTGGGCAGTAGCCTGACCTGGTTCCAGCCAATCGCAGAGCACATGGAGACGAAAAACCAATCACTCTCTAGGGGCAATTTAGAGCGTCCAATCAACCTGCCATGCATGTTTTTGGAATGTGGGAGGAAACCGGAGTACCCGGAGGAAACCCACGCAGGCACGGGGAGAACATGCAAACTCCATAGAGGAAGGCCAGAGCCGGAATCGAACCCACAACACTGAGAGGCCATCGTGCCAACAAGTCGTCCACCGTAAGTAATAAATAAAATAAATATGAATACATTCAACGCACATTTTTTTAGTGTAGAGAAAACCCCCCCGACAGATTCCTAATTTGTGAAAAAAATGTGTGAGAAACGTTGGCCAGGGTAATTAAAAATTGAGTGTTAAATTTAAAAAAATAAATTTTCTGAAGTGACTCCACAAAATCAAATCATCTGGATCCAGATATATATTTTTTTTAAGACGGAAGTATAGAATACTTAAAAATGTATCTTGATACCCAACTGAAATGTTGGAAAAAAAAATAAAAAATAAATTAAAAAAAAAAAAGAAAAACTATATATATATATATATATATATATATATATTAAAAAAATATATTTATATATACATATATATATATATAAACATGACAACCACCATGTATTTACTTCAGTGTGCTCTACTTATGTTTGTACCATCATAACTCAAATCAAGTATCAATTTCCTGCACTGGCACTAAACGTCCACAAAACCTGCCTACATCCCATAATGTCTTCCTCTTCAGCCTGGCCATGGTGTATGTTTAATGGAAGCCTGCGCCGCCCCCGCATTGGAGCGCCATGGCGTGGGCCCCCGGCGCTTTTCTATTTTCCGGGAGTGTGATTATTGAGAGGCTGATTACAATGTCTGCAACCGGGAAGTGCAGCGACGCTCGCTGACAGCTGGGCAATCTCACCGCGAGACACAGCGGCTGAAGACTTAATGATGCTTGAAACTCGGACGCTCTTTGCAAGTACTGCCAACGTACAATGCAGCTGCTCTGTCGAGAGTCGGGGCTGATGTCTGGCAACACGTGGAAGCCGTTGGACTGGGAACCAGCACTGGACACAATCAGGTGGGGAGTTAGTCATTAAGTTAGGCCCGGTACACACATGAAGATAATTTGACTTTTTTCGTCGGGATTAGTGGGTCATTAAATGAAGTTAGTTGATCGGATTAATAAATTAGAGACAAAAAAAATCATAGTATGGCAGCTGACGTGATATCTCAATCAAGCCCAGACCCACCCATAATTTTCGGTATTTCCTAAAATGGGGCCTTGGTGGAGGTTGACGCTCTCATGAGTGCCATTTCTTTTTCATTTAAATTCATTCACTAAGACGGGCCTAATGTGGAGGTGAAGGAAAAAACAACAAAAACACAAAACAAAAGAAAACCTACAAGAGCATATCGAACCAAATGGTCAGCTAGTCACCGAGTGCACGCCTCTTAGTGTTTGACACACTCTTGAAATGGCCCCATGTTCTTCCCTCTAGAAGTGCCTGTGGTGGTCTCCAACTGCCTGCTTGTTTTTGAGGGCTACTCATTGCCTCATCCCAGCCTTAGGGCAAAACTTCATCCCCATCTCTGCTCCGTTTCATTTTTTTCCCCTCCCTCTTCTTCAACCGTCCTCTTCCCTTCACTCATCTGCTGTCTGCTCGATATACAGAGCGCTCTCGGCACGTCGCTTTTTCTTCTCTCCCTCTCCCCTCCGGGCAGCAGGTTTGGCGAGGAGTCTATCGCGGCGATCAGAGCGGGCAACCTGGATTCTGGACAGGCATGCCACGTGGGGGCACACCTTGCCCGAGGATAGGTCCGTTCACGCTGAGGGTGAGGGAAGTGCGAGGGCGGGTTAAGGCCAGGCGGGTTGGCTGAGGAGCAGAAAAGTGGAGATGGGGGCGGGGAGGGGGGGTGCTGAGACGGCAGAGCCTGAAGGGGAGGCAAATGAAGAGGTGCGGGGGGTGCGGGGAGCCAGAAGGGGTCAAGGGTCGTGAGGAAGGTCTGCATGGTCCAGCTGAGGCTCTACTGATCCATGCTTGAGTGGAGCTGACAGGTGAGAGTGCTGCACCATCACTAAGGTGGAGATGATGGGGCAGAAGCGAGATGGAGGAAGGCGACGGAAGAAACGCTCGCAGCCCGCTGTGAAAGAAGAGCTCAACGGGCGTGTGCGGTGTCACTAAAAGCATTTAAAAGTCAAGCAGTCTCACCGCCGACTAGCTTTTCATTCACAGCTCCACCGAGTGTGACAAGCGGCCATGTGTTCTTTCGCTGAGCGCCGAGAAAATAGGACTTTCTGTCACTTCGGCTCCGGATCACATGCTGGGGTAGTGGTTCTCGTCGTTTGCCTGGAATTGCATTTGTGCATTTGCTGCAAACGGCGTGGTGGAAACGCTCCATCTGCTTAGCCGCCTGAATTTCCATGTCCACGCCGACCCGATTCCATCACCTACGCCGGCGTCGGAGGGGGGAAGGAATGGGGGGGACTGTACACAAAAAGTCACCCTGAATCTGCCAGCTGATTAATCAAGGGCGATTTGGCGGCGAGCGCAGCCTACCCGCTCCTTCCTGGCTAGTCCGTGTGTATTTATTCAGAGTAACCCGTGGCCAGTCATGCCTGACCTCAAACCATCAGGAGCAGCCACAGTTGCGCCCAAGCATAAACAAAAAAAATGCGTAATGAAGGTAAGAGGACAGAGCACGCAGGAGGGAGTCGATGGGTGAGTAAGAAAAGGGGGGGGGTGGGGGGGGTTTGTGCTCTTTCTTTCCTCTCAGATAGAGATCTTGAGCTTCACAGCAGAGTGCACAGGTCCAGACACGGAGTCCCGAATAGCCGCCTGCGTGCTGGTGTTTACTTCTCAGTTGACATGGGAAGGGAAGTCGTTGACCTATGTCAGAGCAGCCAGGGTTCATCCATCTTCCAGGTTGAAAGTATGTTTTGGTGGGATTCGAAAAGGCCGGCGGGAGAAGCGTAGGGGAACCATTGGACTGGTATGAAAAAGAATCGGGACACCAAGCGGCACTGACGGGGTCGACTGGGAAATGATTGGTCCAGGTTGACCTCCGAGGTGACAGAGCAAAAAAAAAAAAAAATGATAAAAATAAATGTGGTCGAGAAATGTACAATTTGATTCCATCTTTTTCATCCATCTGGATTTTCTTCTTTTGGGATGTTTCCAAAGCAATCAAGTTCCTACTAAACTGACGGAAAGCAACAAGCTTGATCCGTTTTCATCATCCGGCCGGGGAACTCCAAAGAAACGGAGGTATTGATTGAACATGAAGGTTAGTCGTAAGTCTGCCACGGTCGGGTCTCAATGGTCCCGTCTGGTACCAAGAGATTTGTCTGTTTGTCTTTTAGCGAAAAAATAAATAAATAAATCAAATGAAATGAAAAAAAAAATCACAAAAGTAAAAGGAAAAAAATACGGTCAAGATAAATATTTGAAAGTCAGTAGTGTGGTTCGGTTAGCAAGGAACAGGATAGCTACACTTATCCAAATCCGGATAAGCCATCCATCCTCCATCAAAAAAGACAAACAATCACACTCACATTTGAGCTGGATTCTCGCTGGCTCAAATATTTAACGCACACACGCACGCACACACATGACTGGTGACATCACACGACCAACTTGCGCAATCCTGCAAAGTAACCAACAATCAAACGAGTGGCAATTAAATCCTTGCATGTTTTTTTTTTAAAGCGTCATCAATTTCTGGCTCGAGTCACCAAAGTTATTCCAAAGGTAGAAGTCATCCGTGACAAGGGCAGGTAGCAGGTGTCCTCGTGTTGGGTAAGCAAACGTCAGTGCGCGGAGTGACATTTTCAGGCGTGCGCTCAGCCAACCGCCACCTGGCGCTGGCACAGAAGAGGAGAACAGGACGGCCGAGCAGCACAGCGCGTCCCAGCACAGCTTGTTGGGTTCTGACCCGCCACACAACCCTCGCACCTGAATTTTTTTTCTTCTTCCCCGTCTTCCAAGTAGTCGGAAGCCGCCTGTCTTGTGTAGTGGCAAACAGGTGACGGGAGGACACGGGGAAGGGCAGGAGGGGAAGTGATACGGCGGTAAACAACTACGTCCTGCATCTGTCTGGTGACGTTTGCCAACAGCTGTTTGTGTTATCGGTGGCTTTCTTAGCATGTCACACAAATGTGGTGTCACTTCGAAAACTGCGGCTTTCCAATTTTGCTTAAATCTATCTTTTCTAGTTGCTGTAATAAACAGATCAGACGCAGTGCACATGGCACTTGCCTTCGCGCGTATTCTAAATATCGAGCTGCGTCATTATCACAATAATTGTTATTGCAGTTACAAGAATAATCTGAGAGAACGTACCATACGTTCATTTGGTCTAAAAAAAATTATCTGACCACACGGAGCAGTCGGCGTGATAAACGGAGCGGACGAGAACAACGTTTCGACACAGAGCCACATGCTGCTTCACATTCCTTAGAAAATTCTGATTACAGGATCTCACCTGGAACAGAGTCAAGTGCATAGTGGAATAACCTTGGACAACGAGCCACATGCTGCTTCACCAGTACACTCTGATATCAGAAATAAATAACAATTAAATTAAAATATAAAAACATGATTCTATGTTTGTATTGTAGATCTACAAGCAGCTCTGGTTATTGATGCTCAAGCCCCACTTGTTCACAATATCGTAATGCATTATTAATGCAGGAAAATTCCAATATTTCTAGGCAGGCATACAATTGGGCAACCTTGAGATTTCACCGTGGTGGGATGACAGCTCCAAAAAAAAAAATCACCACCCCCTCCTTCCCCAAGTGCAGGTTGTCAGTGTCAGGACACTAAGTAAAGCGGGACACATGTGGCTCCATGAGAAGGGGGTGGGGGGGCTCGAAAGTCACTCATAGACTTCCTGTCATGGCTAAGTAGACAGGTGCTTACTGTTAACACCTCACTAATATCTGCATGCATATTTATGAATCACCCACCCTCCTCCCTCATAATGCTCGTTAATGTCACAAATGCCAAATATTGCTTTTTAAATAAAAAAAGGAAGCCGCATAAAAACAGCTTTTTTTTCTGACCTGCTTAAATGTGTCGCTTTTTGACTGCGTCTTTGATCAAACCATTTTTTTTTTTGTTATTGGCTGAAAAAAATGCAAATTATGATTTTTTTCTGCAGTGCTCTGTTCTCTTGTTGTCCTCAGTCTTCTCCGGGATATAATTTGTAAAAATGCCAACAACAAAAACGTAAATATGAAATAATAAATATGTAATAAACATGTAATAAATATGTAATAAATATGTAACAAACATGTAACGAATGTGTCACAAGCTATCCTTTAATCTCTTAACCCTCTGACGAGTGTGGTTGAAGATGTCCAAGTGCTTTTGTCATGGCAAACTTGGGCCAATTGGGGATATGAGGAAAAACGTGCAGCTGGCTTCCGAGTCTCCCGAGGATTTGTGCACTGATTGCGGCCTAATTCTGACTCCCGTTCCATAACTGTGCAGCTCTTTATTCCCATGAAATCTTGGCCTCGGATGGCCATACTTACTCTAAGAGGAAGACGTATACAAAGCGAGTTCCAAGTATAACGTAAGAACAGAATATTCCCATCCGATTTGAAAGTAGGCTTAATCACAGACGTAGTGTACCAAGCCAGTGCAACTTAAGTACGTTCAGGAAAAAGGCATATATTACATATTACGATGGAGAAAAAAATGTGGAGGATGGTTATTTATTTATTTATTTTTTTTAAGGTTTAGTTATTTGGCCAATCAAAATGAAGATAGGCGTCTCGAAAATTGGGCCGGAGAGAAGCTTGGAGCTGCAAACAGATAACGAAAAAAAAAATAAAATTGCTTCTTGGCATAATACATTTTGACACTAATGATTGTCACCCTATTTACATTTTATTAAGAGTTCTTCATTGAAATCAGATCTTAGTGTAAACATGTAAAGACACGCCCACTTTCACCTTTGTTTTCTTGTGTTAGTGCAATTGAATTTTTTCAAACCCAGAAAAAAATCTTGAATAAATTTCCTATGAAAAACAAATAAATTAAATGATAATTTTTTTTTTTTTCTTTATGTACACTCTGTTGGTAGAATGGCTAACACCGATACACAGACTACTTTTTTCTTTTTGGAACGACACAAGCAAAACAGGAAGGACACATGAAATACATGAGGACGATCGGAAGGAAAACAAATAAATAAGGTAGATCATATTGGAAAAGGAAATCAGAATGGAATCAAAGATGAGAAACCTGCATGGGAAGTGATTGGCATATCTGCCTCACAATTCGAGGTTCTGGGTTTGAATCCCGCTTGGAAGAAAGTAAAACATGAAGAAAATTTGAAGTGAATCAAAATTAAATCTTCAGCTGTCGCTTATCTTTGTATTCAACAAAGATTGAACTTTGTGTTCATTTTTCAAAGCAGCTCCCCCGTCCCGGCCTCCTTGTGTACCTTTATTAGCCGTGCCATTAACAAGCGTCACCGTCGCTTAAATGCCGCCCCTGTGATCTCCAGGAGTGGCGGCCACGTGTCACCACCCTCCTGGGGGAGCCCGGCTAATTACCAGCATCTTCTGTTCCTCGCTCGCCGTGGCGATAATCACGCCGCCGCCAACATCTGCTCCGTAGCCCAAGTGGCCTAAGCCTGTCACGCCGCGTCTTCCCGTGTCAGGCTTGAACTATGACCCCGCCGGCGGGCTCATTTGTTTATGGGAAGGGAAAGGGTGAAGTGACACGGCAATGTAAAGATTGTTCAGCTTTTGAATATGGATGCGATGTCCAGGTTGAAGTGCGGCTCAAACTGCTTCCAGCCTGTTTGAACAGGGACTGGGTTTTAATTGCGGGTCCGTATTCTTATCTTTGCGGAATAATCATCGGCTTGTACAGGTGTACTCTCATCCGCGTGGCGTTTGAATGCAAACTCAACAGCGGAGTATGTTACGTGAAAAACAAAAAAAGCGAAACAACTTTAGCTTTTGGAAAAAAAAATACAACTTTGTGACTATGTGATCAACATGTCGCTGACGTGAAACGAACGTCTTTAAGTGCAGCCTTGGCGGGCCAACGTGTGACAGGTATGTTTTGGTCTTAGTTGACAGTGTGTGAGGCTGAGTGCCCCCGTCGAGCTCTTAAAAGCACAATAGTGGACCCAAAGTGTCAGAGCGCAAAAATGTCGACAGTGAGAACCACAAAAAAAAAAAAAAAAAAAACTTTGACAGCAGCAAAATGCTTTCTTGTGCTTTTGCGCAACTGGAAATGACCACGCTCGGGGCATGCATGTCATAAATGGCCGTGCTCGTGCCGTGAGTGGCGTTTAACGACTGATGGAAGGAAAGTGTGTTTAGACGTCGTTTGAAACGCTTAAATGGCTTCCTTTTGAAGGGAGCAAATTAAAAAAAAAAAAAATAATAATAAAAGTTTGGAGGTGGAAGAGTGAGACGTTACAATGGCCGCAGTGTAAAAGCGAGGGAGGAAGAAGAAAAGAAAAAAAAAGCGTTTAACTTTGGTAAGTCGATCACAGAGGATCGAGTTGATATACAACGACGTTAGCAAACTTATTTTGTTTGCAGAGGTCTGCTTGTCACTTTGGATATTTTTACAAAAAAAAAAAAAAATCTACATTCCTCAACTGGGGGATTTGATTTGTTAATCATCAGAAACTAACAAGCGTAAAAATAAAATTAAAAAATAAATAAAAATGGAAGAGCAAAGACAATCTTCTGTCAGGTCAATGCTCACCAGGGTTATTATAGTTTTTGGAATTATAATTACAGTTTTTGTTTTGTTTATTTAGTTTTAATGGCAGCTTTGTTAGTTTTTTATTAGTTTTAATTTTTTCCAAAACAGTTTTTAGTGCCAGTTTTCGTTTTTAAACACAAGATTACAAAAACACCGTTGTTAGTATTGCATTGTAAAAATTCAACTTAGTTGCATGCATGTATGCACGCAAATTAAATAAAGCTCGGATGGCTTGTTGCCAACTTGTAAAGTGGTTTTGTTGATTGTTGAGAAGTAATAAACTCAGTTGTGCAGTGTTTTTTTTTTGTATGCTGTACACATTTTTTCAGATACGAAAAAGAAAAGCACTTTTTTTAAATTTTTTTTTTTTTTTTACCCAGTGTTGCATTGCAGGCTGAGAGCAGGTGAGACATTCGACTCAAAAGACACGCAAACTCGTCTTCAGGTGGCTCTTATCTTATTGGCTGACGTCGCTTCTGTGTGAAACACATAAAGAGGACTACAACTCGCAGAAGTCTGTTCGGCCTTTCTTTTTAACGGCTAACAATGGTGCAAAAATATCGAAATAAATCCGTTTAAAATCCACCCCAAAGGCTCATGGGAGAAATTTATCGTCAAAGACGGAAATGAAGCACAATTTGTCTTTTCTCACGTTTTGTAAACGTAAAATGTAGTTTTAGTAAGTTTTCATTTTTTTTTTAGAAAACATTTTCAATTTCTTTTTATTTTTATTTGATTTTATTTCACTAACGAAAATGATTCGGGAATTTTAATTTTAGTTATTACACTCATTTTTTGTTAACCATATATATAACCTATGCTATAGAAACATGAATTTTGTATTTGGAATTCATACATGCTATTTATTAAAAAATGTCAACTAGTGCGTTATCGTCAAAGCGCAGCCATACGGCGAAAATGAAACCTATCTAACGTGCAATCTAAAGCCTGCTTAGGTCAACTCTATCGACTGCGCGTAACCTCGCCGCATTTAAAGGGCAAACGTGAGCGAATTAACATAGCGTGTTACTTGATTAGCAACCGGTCGCTGCAGTCCGAGCTGTATCAATTCCACTGTTAGCTCTCGTCAAATCTAATCCCAGGTCGTCATATCCTGCCGGTGGGCCGCGTCTAAACTTATTTGTCAACATTTTGTCAAGACTAATCAGGATGAATCGATGCGAGCATTCGCCCTTGATCCGGCGCGGGTGGCGGCGATCAATAGGGAAATTGATCAATAAGTGATATCGAATACGTTCGGGGAGGTCAGCTAGTCTCGGCTAATCAGTTTAGGTCGCCCACAGGGCAGGGAAATGGCGGCTAAGTGAAGATTAAGTAGCAGCGTGGCCTGCAGGGAGCATCAATGTCAGGAAAGCGCAAACGAGGAACTAAATAGGATGACAGGTTTGTTTTTGACTTGCTGGAGAAAAAGTAAGCAGAATTTAATCAAAACATTTTATAGGAAGCTTTGTATTTACATGTAATAAAGAATTTACATTTCATGTACTTTTTTTTTTTTAAGCATTTAGATGCGGGTGCCTGAGTGCAGTTTCAATGAATACAGATTGCCTCACAACCCAAGTGCAATTCAGTTGCATTGAACTTTTATAATCAGAATTTGCACTGAATTCGTAAAGTTTTATTTTTGCAAAACCGTTCGGCCATATAGATGAAGGAAGGCCGCCAACTGTAAAATTGATTTAATTTATTTATTTTTTTACTTTGCACTTGACAAATTCTCATGACTAAAAAAAAAGGAAATAAATCAAATTAATACTAAAACTAATAAAAGTAAACTAACAAATGTGCTATAAAAACGAATTAACGATTTCCTATATTTTCCCGACTATAAGGTGATCCTGCATATAAGCCGCAGCAACTCTTAAAAAAAAAAAAAAAAAAAAAGCTGATACACAAGCCAAAATTTGTTGTACAGAACAATTTTGTACTGTGAACGCACATCAAGGTTCTTAAACAGATTGTTAAAACAGTGCCTTTTAACACGGCAACAACTTTGCTCATTAATATAGAACAGACCCACGAGAGAGAAAAAAAAATTATTTAGCGTATTTTCTGAACTATAGAGCGCCCCTACTGGTGGAAGAAAAATCCACAGAAAAGCCGCACCTTTGTACTAGACGCATGGTTGAAAATCGAGGAAAAAAGTAGCGGCTTATAGTCCCGAAAATACGGTACAACTACTGAGTAAAAAAAAAAAGTCAAAACAAAATAAAAAATAACCATAATGAAAAATTTGAAAACTATTCTAACGCTGGTCGGCCACTTTTATCACAAGGCGCAACTGTATTGTCCGAATGGCACAGTAACGGTCAGCCAGCGTGATAAATCACCTCCGGCACATAATGGAAGGCACGCATGTGTACCCGCACCTGACCACTACTCGTACCCGCGGCCCCGCCCAGTGCGGAACAACCACTGCTCGCCTGCTCGGACACGCAGAATTTAATGGGTGACCCTGGGCTGCACGCTGGGTCCCCCGCCCGCCGCCTGGACTCATCCAGCCGTAAAATGAGGCACAGGCCGGACCGGGCCGGTAATGAGAAGTGGCATTTTGTGCAAGATAACCTCGGGAAAATGACTTCTATAAATACCTTCTATAAATAAAAGTGTACCTTGGCTCAAGACGGCGTGCGAGGGGGCTTTCTGAGGAAAGGTCATCGATTGCCACCCCTCCTTGCACGCACCACGTTCTTGTTTTTTCTTTTCACCTGCCTCTTTTATCTTCCCTCGTAGTTTATAAGGCACGTATACGGTGGTTTTTCACTGCTTCAATACACGGTTATCATTCACGTCATGTGACCTTCACCGCGGCTTTCTCATACGTCTTGTGATGCTACACGTGTCTCTGTGACCTTGGTCAGGCATCCCAACACAAAAGTCGCACACGTGCGCATTAAAGGCTTCATGTTTTTGATGGAGTTGATGTTGATGGTATTTTTTTTTTTTTTTTGCGTCAGGCTAATAATATGACGATGTCACTCATTTCTTCTTGTGATATTACGTCTTTGATTATGCAAATGTTTGATTTTTCATTGTAAAAAGAGGATTTTATATCACATTTCAACTTCATTCTCAGAACATTATTTTACACTTGTGGAAAAAAAATAACATTACAATCTTTTGCAGTATTATCACAACTTTATTTAGTACAATTTTAATGTTTTTTTTCTCATTTTTGGGATTGAAACCATTTTTTTTTTAAATTACATTTTGATTTTGCTAAAAATAATTGTAAATTTTATATTGCATTCAATATTATTACTTTATTTGGAAAAAAATAATTTTTCCATTTAATAATCATTTAATTAATTTCCTTATATTTTATGCATATATTTTTTTAATATTAAAAGTATAGTCTAGTAAAATAACCATATTCATCTTGTCGTGCAAAAAAAAAAAAAAAAATCCATGAAAGTGTTTTTTTTTTTCATAAAACTACAACTAGTACCTTAATTCCTCAAATATTTTTTGGTCTACCAGAAAAAAGTAATGTTTCATAGTTTGGACATTTTTAGGGGGAGTTTTTTTCTTTCATATTATTAAAACTTGACTTCTTTCATTTATTTGTAAAATTGTGATTTTATTTCAGAATCATGATTTTTTTTTTGTACAGTAATAATATGAGTGCTAAAAGTAACAATAGTTCTTATAGCATTAATAATTAGACTACTAAATAACACTCATGCTATTAGCAAATTACAGTCATAAAAATATGATTCCCCTCTCAAAAAGTTTTCCTGATTTGAGTCCAGCTTTTCTGTTAGCAAATTACGATGCTAAATGATCCAATTAGCCGACGATAACACCCTCATAAAACATACACGCATGAATCCACTGTCCTCTAATTGCCGTCCTTCAACCTTTTGTAAACTTGCTACATATGAATGACGACCATTAAAACATGGAAATGGCAACCAGCGCCCTTGTTTGGAAACCCGCACGTGACGCTTCCCTTCCCACAACAAATCCGATACCTCACCTGTCACTGCGCTGAAAAAACAAGTTTGCTGTTAATTATCTTTTGCCGTCAGGCATTTCCAGCTACACGCATGCACATCTTGTACTGCATGTCTGGTGTTGAGTCGGAGAGGTCTGCCAGGTGAGACACCATTAAGGCCCGGTCCTGACAGGCTGCAGGTAATGACGCTCGCTCACACTCATCCCCTCACCTTTTCTTTTTTTTTTTTAAAGGGGGGGGGGCACTGCCTTAATAGGCAAGGAAAGTCGTGCTAACGCAAGCCTCGGACCAACCAAACAATAGCAATTACCTCAAGCAAGGACGCTTTGTTCCACTTTGCCATAGAAGATGAAGTCATTAAATCTACAGTAGGTGCGGATTAAAAAGCGATGGCATAACAAGAGAAAATTGGCACGCGACCGCCGCGTATTTCTGCCTCTCGCTGTGCGAAGTCATGCGGCGAGCGCGAGTTGACAGGTGGAGAGCAGGAAGTGGAGGAGATTAAGAAAATAAGTACTTGGTGTTGATGCCAACACAAATGAGGCTTTGGCATGCTCGCGGGAACAAGTAGTTTTTGGCTGGTAGACCGAATGCAGATCACGTCATTGTCTAACTGAGATTGGACTGTAATGTCGGAAGACGTTCTAAAAGCAAATTTGATTGACATAAGATAAGAATAAGAATATTTTTTTTCATACTTCTGTGCTATGGGCAGGGTGGCAAGACAACGTTGACTCATTTGACAACATTACTGGACTTGTTGGAATTTATAACAAGTGCAGGCTACATGCTACACAGGACAACAGCTCACACCGTCGGTTGTTTTCTTTTTTTTTAAAACAAGAAATACTTCCACGCCCAGATAATTTGGCAATATTAAAGGAATTGCAGAAATGTTGGGCGAGACCTGGCTGTGTCCTACATGTGATAAAAGTCTTGTGTATGCGTCATAGGTCTGGGCTAGACAATGAAGACGGCTTTCTGGGCAATGAAAATATGCAGGACTTTTTGCCAAGAATTGGCTGTGAACAATCATTCATACTTGATCCAGTTTTGCATCTGGTACAGGATGATTGAAGTATTTTTTTTTTCCCTTAAAAAAAGAGAGAGAAACAAAAGATCCAATCCTGGCTCAATTGGTAACATTGAAGGAGCCAGAGGAATTGCTGGCAAGTAATGTCTGTGTCTGTATTCTTCAAATAATGCAGGAAGTACTTGCTGTAATAACAATGTCCCGTTTTCAGCACATGTCACAGTATCGTGACAACTTGTGATTTTTTTTCTTTTAACAAAGAAACGAAAATCCAGTCCTGGCAAAACTAGCAACATCAAAGGAGTAGCAGGAAGTTCGATCTGTCTCCTATGTTTGACAGCAATCTCCAATATTCTTCATTTGTCTGGGCTATAGAAGAGGAAAGGGGGCGAGGCAAAGTTTCTTTTGAAGAAAAACATCCAAGGTTGGCAAACTTAGCAAAACTAAAGGAACTGAAGGAATTTATGGCAGGTACTGCTGCCTTTGTGTCTCCTAAATTGAAAGCAACTGTCCAAATTCTTTATAGGTAGAGGTGAGAGCCATATATATTCGGCCAGGTGGCTAGAAGGACGCCTTTACCCTACTGAGAAAGAAAAAAAAAACAACAATCCAAGCCAAGCTAAATTGTCAGCGATTGCTGGCTAGTACTGGCTGTGTCCTGGTGTGACCACAATCTACGAAATTCTTCATATGTTTGTGTTACAACAAAACACATCCATGCTCAAATAGCTACATCAAAGGAGTTGCAGGAATTTTTGACAGGTAGTGGCTGTGTCCTACAACGGACAACAATTTCCCAAATTCTCCACAAACCTGGGCCATGTTTCGGGAAGTTTTTTCTCATCAATAGAAACATCCAATCAAGGCACGATCGGCCGTGTCCGGCTACTTTTCCGTTTCACGGCATTCCCGTGTTTTGGCGTTGGAGGTCTGTCCCTCAGGGCTGTTTTGCCCTCCTTCCCCGCCTGTCTGACATCATAGTCTGTGGCGTCTCCTGATCCGCCGGCGCTGCGATGAGACGACGTGACAGGCTTAATTTACAGTGTCAGGGCCTTTCAAAAAGCAACCCCCCTCCCTTCTCCTCATCCTCCTCTGACAGCCACGCTCGCATTTATAAATTAGCAGAAACATTAACCTTTCCGCTGATTGTACGCCGTTCCGAGGGAGGCAAATTAACTTGCGTTTGTTCGTGTCACTGTTTTTCAGGGTTGACGGGGAGGGATTGAAGCGCAGGGATGGAGGAGATGATGTGATGTTTGCATGATGACTGTGACACTGTCTGTGAAGTGCACAGCAGGTTAAGCGTCATATAATTGCAGTCGTGCTCTCAGCGCGATGCCTTGACAAAACGTAATAAAGTGTCCTTTTCCTGTTGTCACACAACAATGGACACAATTGTGGGGTTGTAAGTGTATACAATCCTGTACAAAAAACGAGTTTATGCGATTTATAAAGAAAAAAAAAGGCCAAGATTTCACAAATCTTTTCCACTATCAATACTAATATATATATATATATATATATATATATATATATATATATATAGTCGCCGGTACACACAGACACCGTCCCTGAGCGTGAACCAATATGACGTATATCCAATATGATATATATATATATATATATATCTATAGATATATATATGGCATATTTTTTAAATTGGAAGTATTCATTTATTATTCATTTTTAGCCATCATTTAAAAAAATATAAGTACACAACAGGTGTACTTATTAAAAACAATGTATGTTGTATACAGAACGAGAAATTAAGCTTTTTTTTTCTTTTGCTTATAAATAAATATTAAATATAACTATATAAATTAAATATAAATATATACACATTGAATTTCTGCATATTTATAAAAGAACACATTATTCATGTACTTTTTATTTTATATATCTATATTTTATTTTACATATATTTCAAATTACTTAATTGAGGTAAAATGATTTAAAAAAATATGAAAATATTGAATTAATGTTTTATTATTAGGATTTAATTTTTTATTACTTTCTCAGGGGAACATTTTTATCATTTCATATAATCCTGGAAAAAAGTTTTAGTTGTTTTTTCTGTATTTATTTCTCATCATATAATACCATTGAAAGAACATAAAACAAAAAAATAATAATCTGTTACATGACTGCAGGGTTTCCCAAATTGAGGGTCAGGGACCAAAAATGGCCGGGCGTTCAATGTTTTTTGGGGCATCAACAAAGCTATTTTATTGGGCTATAATCATATTTATTGTTCATTATCAATTATTCGTGAATGGTATCGGGTCACGTTTTGGCAAATTTCGTTTGTTTTACCGACTTTTGCCATTGTTTTACAAGGAAAACAAACATACGATGCATTAAGTTGAATTGCTGTGTATATTCTGAAAAACATGTCTCACTTATATTAATGCAAAGTTCAAATATGCACCTTTCAGTCCGGGTGAAAAGACTCAAAATAGGATGCGAACAGCTTGTTGCAAAGCGTGTTTTATGTGTATTAGGCTAATGAGAGGAAAGCACACAGATGGTGTTGTTTCACAAACTCAAAGCCTGCGAATCAAAATGTCATCACTGCCATAATTAGTGAGAAAATTAAAAAAAAAATGAACACACGCTCATCGCTCATTCTCGCAGCCTAGTTTTCATTGTATCGAGCCCAAATGGTCGTGACATTAAATAGCCTCTTCTTGTTCGGTTTGAAACAAAAGTGGGTGTTTAGTGGTGAAACAATGGTACTTGGGTAGCATATGCTGCATTTAAGCGCTGTGAGGCAGCTGTGCAGCTTTTGTGCAGCCTTTCTGGATGTGGGCCAGCTCCCAGAAGACGACGAAAAAGAAGAAGAAGAAGAAATGATCCCACTGAGAGTGAGCAGGAAGAAGCCACTTGTCAGTGCAGCCATTTCCAGATGCAGGACATCAGCCATGATGATGATGATGATGACATACAATCATTTAATCGTGAAAAGAATTCAACAATTGCTGCTCTTATTGGTATGCGCTCACTGGCGACCAGGTGGTATACTAAGATGATAAAAAAAAAAAAATGAAATCGAGAAGGTCTAATTGTAGGCTGAGTAAGATACAGTGTTATTAGAAGTGTTTTTTGCAAATGATAAAGAAGATGTGAGTATTGTTATCGTAGCAGGGTGATATCGACCGATTGTCCATTGAAGGAATTTGAACTGTGCGTTAAGCTAAAGGGCTTTTATAAGTAATGTGGTTTCGTTAATTACACAACATATTTTAAAATGTTTTTATTGGATAGCATTTTTTTAGAAATCACTTGTAAAAATCTACAATGCACCATAAATGGAAATCCTGATGTATTAGCCGCTCTTTTTCTGAATTCATTCTGTTTTTGGAAACAACAAAATATTTTTTATTTTTTTTTATTTTTATTTCATTTAAAAGATTATTGAATTTCATAACGAAATTTTGCCCTGTGGGTGCCATGAAGCTCTAATTTTTATTCTCTTATTCTTTAGAAATTGTATTTATATTATGCTCAATTTAAAATGCTCGTTTAGATTTCAATTTTATTGTGAATTTTTGTATTATGTTCACACAAATGCTGACATGAAATGTATGTAATTGTAAAAAAAATATATGTAAATACATTATATACAATAAAAATACAATTAAAATAATTATATATATATGTATATATATATATATATATATATATATATATATATATGTATATTTATATATATATATATATATTCTCTAGACATTTTAATACACCATTTAAATGTTTTTTTCCTTGAGTAGAATATTTTCCTGTTGAAATATTTAAAATATTTTTATACACGGTTCATTGAAAAAAGAAATACTCTATTTGATCAACTGTCTGATGCGGAAATCACACTGTCACATTTTTGGAAGCTCACAACTCATATCAAAAATCCAAACTGCCATGAATGGTCTCTCTGGTGGCGCCCAAAACACTAATTGGTCAAATTAAGCATAATGTTACATAGGCTAAAAGTATTTTTTTTTTAATCTTGAAATTTATTAAGTACAGCTCAGTTGTATTTAACTTTTAAAAAAATTACATTTGCAGAATATAAAATCTGTAGGACTGTAACTAATGCAGAGTCACACAGAAGGAAGGATCAATATGGATAAAGGGGCCATTCGAGTTCCAATGTTGATTTTATTACTTTGTCTGTCAATCAAACGATCAGAAAAGTCCCGACTAGCCCAAAGGTAGAGTGTCGCTGCACCGGGCCCTCGGCAGCGTTACATTGTTCACTCCACGCAACACGTCCAGCATAGACGACTCAATAATAACGAGGCCCAAAGGTAAGGCGATCCCTTTTGTCCAAAAGTCTTCATAACTGCGAGGTGAGCCGTCCAAATGAGTACAAGAGGGTGAGTAGTTTCCAATAACTGCGCGTTGCCTCGGGCCAGGATTAAACCGAATCTTTGCCTGGTGTTAGAATCTCGGATTACAAACCTGGAACCTGCCCAAGGGTGCTTTAACTCATCGTCGTCATTCCAAGATAATCCCTTCTCACAATACCTGTTTTCAACACAAAACATTTTTCAAGACAAAATAACTTGAGTTGTGTTAACGCTAGCTAACATCAATAACACTGATGGACCAGTCCAAAAACCGCCAACATACATGCTAATATTAACCATTAGCTAGGTATGATCACCCATCGTTTATAAGCCGAGCTGTGATTGGTTACCTGAGTCCTCAACACATGTGATGTCACTTTCAGATGAATTCAATGAAAAAAAACGAAGTTATCAAATTCATTTTCGACAAAATATGAACACTGAAAATTGCTAAATTAGTTAAATATCCCTTCATTGTATTCATATATGTTTTAGTGTGCTGTACTGTTGGACGACCTAACTTCTCTTGAAAGGTCCGTTTTGAAAATGGCCTCGCAAGTGTATCTGCAATTACATCCACATTTTTCCCTCCTTCGGCCAATTTGGTTTAAAAAAGCAAGAATATATTTTACATTTTCGAACGGTCGCCAGTTACGACTTCCGAGTGTGTTGATTCTGCATAGCGTTGCCCTCCTACAAGCGAGTATCCAATCACAAGCCACGTTGATCACCTTTAGCGAAAGGCCAGCGAGAAGGCCTTACTGTGATCAACTCGTAATCTGAATGGCTATCGCAACTGTCAATCAACTGTAAAAGCCTCCCTGGAGACAGAGAAGGAACGCCCGCATTGTATCTGAAGGCCTCGGATGAATAGTGTGTGCTACTGGAATCGTGAAATCTGCCTGGCAACATGAGCCAGCTGAATTCTGATTGGATAAAAACTCTCTCCTAAAAATACAACACTAGGATATAATATGACATCAATGTGATGAATATGATCATGATTTCTTGATTATGTTAGCTCAGCAGAGAAGGCCTTGAAAGCCTTGACGGCCCACCACTGGTTGAATCTACCTTTTCATATATTGTACAAAAAAAATTTAAATAGTTCTCTAATACTGTACATGTATACAGTATCTGATGAAAACCTAATCGGACAATGTCATGTTATTTCTGCATATTAACTCTTGTGATTGGCTTTTTAAGCTTCGGACAACATCTTTATCGGGTTTGCTGAAAAGGTGAATTTCACAATTCAACAAGAAACATTTTATGTTAAGTCAAACTATAGCAAAGCCACACATGCGTCACTCCTCCTTACTATAAGCAAAGCACAGGCTTACCTTTTGTAAAAGGCGACAAATATCTCACTGCAATGATACATATTGGCTCAACTTCTGCAAAAAGCCACCAGGCTACTTCCTTAGCGACCAGCGCCAAATATGGGCAACCTTGCAACGTGCGACGAACGCATGCGGCAAGCAAGAAAAAGGTCAGCGAGGACAATGCATCGAGACAAACATAAGACAAAGAAAAGCAATAAAATAGCATACCAGGTAAGAAAAAGAAAGAGAATGAAATATTGGTGAGGGGAAGAAAGGGGGGCGACTCCTCGGAGCCCCCCCGCTTCATGACTTGACTATGAGTATTGACTTTGGCCTACAGTCACAAGCGGATAACACGCGGTGTAAGGGCTTGTCCTAAGTGATTACTGCCAATTACAAATCTGTCTGCGTGTAACCCAATCTGAGCACTTGAGTTCACAAAGCACTCAGACACACACACACTCAAATTTTAAGTCTGCACACTGCACAGGCGTGACGGTCCACCTTCATGACACAAAAATGAAAGAACACAACCAAATAGTTTTAAATTTTATCAGCTAAGGATGACTGGATATCACACACTCACGCACACCCCCGCACACACCCCCACACACGCACACACATTTATGGCTCATGGGGTGACTAGAAAACTATAAGGAACCCAGAAGGCGAACGTGACCTGAGCTTTACTATTCTTGTATTTCAAGTATTGTAACACATGTTGAATTTCAAATCCTATTTTTATTTATGGCTGGAGCGCCGACTAGAAAACTAAGGAGAAACGGGAGAGCCATTTTGACCCGCAGTCTCCTGTTCTGACGGGAGAAGCATTATCACACGAGTTGAATTCATAATTCCTTCTTTTATGGTGGCTCGAGTGGCGAATAGAAATCTATATTCGAACGGGAGACCCTTTTATGCTGTTGTTATATTTGAATAATGTCACATTGAATTTCGGATTCCTTTTTATTTTTTTATAGTTTGAGCAGAGACTAAAGAACGCTACATTACGTAAAGTTTTTCTCTGTCACGTCTTTGTTTATCGTAGTTATACAAGTGCACGGCCGGAGACAAATTCCTTGTGTGTTTTACATACTTGGCCAATAAAGATGATTCGGATTCTGAAAAGGAAGAAGAAACAGGAGAGCCTAATATTTTTATACTTGGCGGTTAAAGTATCACTCACATTGGATTTTCAAATCGTTTTTTGTGACTTGGTTGCAATTAGAATTTGTAGCTCGAAAGGCCACGAGAAAACCATTTTTTCCTACAACATACTGCTCTTATATTTTAAGTATTGACATCAGGCGAGCATCACACACACGCACGCGCACCCCCCCCCCACGCACACGCACACGCACACGCACGCAGTCCCACTCAGTCACAGAGCGTTGCTCTCCTGTCTGGTCATGACAGGCGAGTTTTAATTGGCCAGGGTTGGTGCGCTGTCATGATGCTGCCTGGCAGTTTGGAGTGGGGCGTGGGGGGGGGGGGGGGACTTGGAGGGTTGCGCCCACCCGCCCACCACGGGGCCTGTCAAACGGCCTGCGGTCTCCACGGGAACCCCCTCCCCGCCGCCGTGGGCGTCCCGCCTCATTTAGGAGCGTGCAGACAAAGCGCCAATTAAGCGGGGCTTTAAACAATCAAACGGAGTTCCTCAGGGCTCCTCCATCCCCAGACGCGCTGCGGGGCCGCCAGGAACGGCTGACAGGGATGTGCACACATAAAGCTATGGCTGATAGAACACACATACATACGCACACACACCCACACACACACACACATAGTTGTAACCATATCTACAGTAGATCACAACTTCATCGGAAGATAATAATATAATGATAGCAGCCGTTCTTTTTCACCTTTTTCGTAATTTTGCGGTCGTTGCTCGAGTTATGAATGAAGAAGGAATCAGAAATCCTACGAGAGTGAAAATCTATGACTAACATTATGGTTAAGAAAAGCCTCTTGTTTTGACGTGAATGACAAAATTTAAGCATACTCAAAAAAAAAAAAATAAATAAGTTTCAGGTCTTATCGTCACTGCTCAAGCCTTAAACTGCGAAGGAATCAAAAATTCAACGTTGAGTGATATTACTTAGTAAATATGTAAATGATAAACATATAGTCTAAGTTGAAAGGTATCAGAAATTCAACAAGAGCAACAAAATGTAAACGATAAGAACGGAGTGCAAAAGTAAAAAAATAAGTTAAAATAAGCCACAATTAGCTGAAAGGAATACATGTCTGCATGTTTTGCTACCATTTGTGTTGTTGTTTCAAAGTTTATAACTAACGCAATCCCGATACTAATTTTGCCATCCTGTCTTGGAGGTTTCCTATTAATTGTTAGCAATAAGCTAACAAACGGTCGCAACGCAAACTTATGTGGTTTGGCTAAATATGTGTAAGATGATTTATTCTTACTAGGATATCTATATTTGTATAGATCTATTTTATTTCTTATTTAGGTGAACTATTGTAGCGCTGTATTGGCGGAGGGATATCTATTGTAAAGCAACGAGAGTGAGAGTGGTGACGCGAGGGGCGCGTTGAGAGTGGTGAGCCGACATTGAATATAAAGTCTGATGTGTTGCTATTCCCTCTGCGTGTGGTGATTTTTCACCCATGATTTCAGATTGCGGAATAACACTCACCACCCCCAGGATATAGAGTGTTACACTGGTGGCAGCGGTTTGTGGTGAGGTGAGTTGGTGAGGTTGAACTTTTGCTCCGACTACGATGCTAATGCTATGCTAGCGGCGCCTGACGACAACTGCTCACAACGAAGGACGACGACTCTTAACGCGCCCCTCGCGTCACCACTCTCACTCTCGTTCCTCTACAATAGATATCCCTCCGCCAATACAACACAAAAATAGTTCCCCAAAATAAGAAATAAAGTAGATCTATACAAATATAGATATCCTAGTAAGAATAAATCATCTTACATAAGCAACAAATAATTCTCATTGTTTCATGTTTATTTTGATAGAAAACATCAACTAAGAATGGCAAAACAAAACGAAACAATCATGCTGTTTTTTGCCAAGGTGATGCTCCTGCAACATTCCTTTGTCATTACTTAATGTGGTACAATTTAACGTACCTTCATGTAATGTAACTAATGTATTATTTGCATCCAATTTATTAATGCATTTTTTATTTATAATTCACAATTTTTTTAACTGCCCTTATTTAAAAAAATGTATGATATATAAAGACAAATGCAATAATAGTTTGTGTTTTCCATGGAGGATAAAGAATATATGACTGCCATTATCGTTATATTGTCTGTCTGCATGTGTTGCTATCGTTTATGATGTTGTTAAAGATTAACTTCTGCAATTTCGATGCTAGTTTAGCTAGTCCGTCAATGATGTTTCTCATTATGTCTTCGCATAATGTCAGCAGACTTTTCACTTGCAAGTTGTATGGTTTGGATAAATACATAACGTGTCATTTTCTTTGATTACTTTGACAGCAAACTTCAACAGGGAGTGGCCATAACATAAGAACGGTACACTCGAGTTCAAAATAAGCGTTCCCCTCTTTTCTTCCAGTTCTCTAGTCACCGCTCAAACCACAAATTACGAATCAGGAAGAAACTCATCAGCAAGCAAGGGAGCAGCACAAAAAAAAACGTCTTTAATGTATATTCTCTCTCTTGCCATCTTCGGCTCTGAGATTCCATATGGCCCCGCACCCTGCTGACAAGCCCGTGGCGAAAGTCCATCCATCATTCCGCCCAACGTGCACACTTGTTATCAGCTCAGGCGGGCGCTGGGGAGAACCCAAACGAGAGCCTGCAATGGGAATAACAGATTCCCAGCAAATTGCCCCGGCCTACTGCCTCAGACTATTTTGTCACACACTGGAGCGTCATTTGGCTGCGGGATGTTTTATTTTTGATTTTTTTTTTTCACCTCCAGTGATTGCAATGACAGATTGGAGAATCCGAGGGCGGCGATGGGAATGTGCTTGGCAGTGCAGGGACTAAAATGCAGTTCGTCCTGGAGGGGGAGATACAGGCATGCAGAAACACTCCACGCCACAGCGAGGGGGAGAAAAGAAAAAAAAAAAAGGATGACAGAAGTGAGCTACACCTCAGCGGGATACAGACGGAATATTAACACTCCTGCCTCACACTCGTAATCATAACAGTGCAAGTGGACGTGCGCGGTCCTGCTAAAGTGCGTTTATAGAACGTCTCCGGTGATTTATTGGAAAAGGAAGAAGAAGAAACGTCCCAAAAACCACCAAAAAATATCACCTCTCTCTTGTACAGTAGAAAAATAAACACGGCTCTTAAGACCAGATGCTGCCTGACTTCACCATGTTTAGTAGGGCCAGGATAAGCACAGACAGTTTACATTTGCAAAAAGGACGTTCCAGGCACGCACAAAATTGGTAAAAAAAAAATAAAATAATGTTAGGAAAATATTCAGGTGCAAGAATGAAAGTCAAATAGGTGTAAAAAAAAATGTGAAGTACTGAAAAATAGTTACCACGACGTAAAATAAGCGCTCAAGCCATAATTAAAAAAAAAAAGAGTCCGAAATTCATTGTGAGTGATAATACTTTGACAAATAAATGATTACAATAAAAATAAATAAATGACCACAAAAAAAACCAAATAAATAATCATATGCAGAAGGGCAAAATAAGCCTTCCTGTTTCTTTATTGTTTTCTAGTCAGCGCTTGAGCCATACGTTGAGAAAGAGTACGAAATTCAGCGGATGTGACAATACTTCCAAAAATAAGAGCAGGAAAAAATTGGCTCACCGTTTCCCCTCGAGTTTTCTAGTTGGCGCTCGAGACATAAATTATGAAAAATCAAGGTGGGCGTCAAACCTGAAAATATAAAAAAATACTATTCTCGAAAGTCAAAATAAGCCTCGCATTTCTCCAGAGTTTGCTCGTCACCACTCGAGCCAAAAGTTATATATAGCAAGTCAAACTTGTCTTAAAGTTTTCACATATTTTTTAGTCGCTATTTGAGGGATGAATTATGACTAAATATTACAGAACCAGAAATGTCAAGACAAATTTAAAAATATAAGAAGAGAATAATAATGACAAAATAAGCCTTGTTTTTTTTTTTTTTGCTGTATTTTTCTTGTCACCACTTGAGCCATAAATTAAGAAGGGATCAGACAAAGGCACCGAAAAGATCTCGTTGAGCACATCAACTACATGACACGGCCACCTTTGCTTCAGGTTACAAAAAAAAAAAAAGGATGACGAGTTGATACATCCAAATGGATTGCGATCTTCAGGGGTGATAAACGTACTTTATCGATTCTTAAAAAGTGTAAAACGAGATGGGCCCGCACTTGAGGGTTCTCCGCGGTGTCCCTTTGTGCTGGACACTTTCTGGACGGAGATGTAAACCCCATTAACAATTATCATATTTATTTATGAGGCTGCTACAGTATGTATTGTTGCTCACACTTCCGTGCTTCCAGTGGACGGACACATGATCCTTGCCGACGGCTTCCTGGGAGGACGAGGAGTCTTACTTCCTTGTAGACTTGCTGATAGCATGAATTATTTAGAAGGTGTAAGGACAACCTAATTCGATGATGTGGCCTGCTTATGAGCTCTGGTCGGTAGTGAAGTGGTTCACGTAGATGTTCATTTTTTATTTATTTTTTTAACTGCATTTTATGGTACAATTTTTATTGAACAGTATTTTAAAAAAGAAATATATGTAAGATAATAAATTTAAAAAAAATCTACAAAGGTCAATATTAAAGGGGTCTTCTGGTGTAGGAGGCGCTCATTTTTTTTATTCACACTTTTTTGAAAAAAATACACCAAATTCTTTAATTCAATTTTGAATGTTTTTTTATTTTTATATTTTTAAATTATTTTTTATTTAATCTAATAACAGAATAGAATTTTTACATGTGGGTGCCAACTAAACTTCAAATTTGTATTCTCTTATTCATTAAAAAAAACATTTTTTATTTTATTATTTATTTTTTTCTCAATTTAACAAATTGTTTATTTTTTGCATTATTTATTTTTACACATAATGTGTAATTTATTATGAGTTCTCATTATTAAATTTAAGATATAAATTCATTAATAAATTCTTAAATGCTGACAGGGAATCTAGGTAATTGTAAATACAATTTTTGAATGTTGTAAATAAATGTAATATATTTTTTTAATTACATAAAAAAAATATATAGTGTTGAAAAACATTACATCAAGTTGTTGTTTTTTTCAAGGGAGATTAATTTCAATGAAGAAAAAGATGATCTGTTTTGAACGCATTACTTACATTTTGAGGGGCTCCATGTAAATAGTCACCCAGTTTTTTTTGCCATGAAAGAGGCTGAGGCCACTGTTGTGGTCAGAGCTGTCTCTCACGTGTCATGTCGGATGATGTGGTGGGGCGGGGGTGACGTGTTGGCTGTTTTGATGTTCAGCGGGGGGGGCTTTTTGTAACCTCTTAAAGGCTAGTGGGGGGATGAGTCAGGAGGGGAGAGAGGGAGATGCTCAACCGCAGTGTTGAGGCGCTTGTCCATCAAAGACCACGACCGAAATAGACAATTGGGTGACATGGTTTCGCCAACATACACACACACACGATGCATTAACTCAACATTCTGAATTAAGTCAAGCGAGAGTAAAATTCAGAGAAGCCAACAGGGATGCCCGAGAGCCAGAAATTTTTCAAACTCCAACTACTGTGGACTCCAAAGTGTTTCTCTCCACTTCTATTTTTTTTTAGATTTTGAAACAAGCGCCGCCTCCCCCTTAAAAAAATAAAAATAACAAGAAAGGCCACACCTTTTAAAGTCACACGCATTCAGTCACAGATTCTACAGTAGAATGGCGATACCAAGCTGACAAAAACAATGCCTGCACATCACATGCATATAGTTTTGGTATTATGCATAAATCTTGTTCCGCTGGTTTGGAATTACTCAGTGCGTATTTTTTAAGTCCAAAATAAATTATTGTCACGCAAACCTGTTAAAACATCGCACTTTGTACCGGTACCAAATAAGCTCTATTAAGATGTCCAAAGTGTCTTGAGATTTCGTACGAGACTTGGGAAGTTTCCAGAGCAGGTGGTCTTCCTCAGCCGTTATCTGGGTGATGTCGAGATAACCGTGGCTATTTTACAAGCCCCCAACTTTGTTTAGACAACCTCTCCAAATAGCCAAAAGGAACTCCTTGGAGCCGTCACTCGGAGTGGAAAATCAAGGCAAATTTCTGCAACCTCGCCAAAGAGAAAACTGTTGGGACTAGCGTAAACACATAAATGACGCGACCATTTTGCATCACACAAAAGAAGGGGAGTCATGTGGACATTCGTGGTTCCGCATATGAATGAGCTTCCTTGAAATAATAATAACCATGCCATTCACACATTGGGAATAAGAAGGCAAGTCCTCACACACCAAGTTTTCCTCATTCATCATCTTGTCTGAATATGGCCGTTCACCCAAATTTCCGACATGATATCATTTAGCCAGATGCTCGCGTGAATACGGCCGCTCATTGAGAATTATAATACGATTATATTTATGCTTGGCTACGGTCGGAAAGTTGGTTGTTGACGTCGAGGATGCGACCGAGTTCAAACGCTTTTCACGTGTTTGTTTTGAACTTTCATGCCGCCACCCAGAATCGAAATCGAGGCCGACTGCATTACCGCCATTTCCGCTGAGTGAAATATGTGTCTCGTCGGTGCGCCTCATTCATTAAGAATCCATTTGCTCACATCTGAAACAAACCTGCAAAGAAAATGAAAAAACAAAACAAAAACAAAGCTGTTTATGGCCTTGTGGCTTGGAAGCGCACTCGCTGATGTCATCCGGCGGAATGTCGTTAACCTCTCGGAGAGGGAATGGGAGGTGGATATGACGAAAGGGCCCGTCAAGGATTGGGTTGCCATCCGAGGGAAAGCTGGCCAGTTCAAAGCAGATAGCATGTGCTTCTTCCCCCTCGCGCTGTGAGTCATTAGGAACGCTGATGTAAAGCCGCGACGATAGCGCCGTAACTGAGCCGCCGATGACTTCCAGATGTGCCGACACGCTAATGCATTTTCTCCAGCTATGCAAACAGTCGCAATGGCGAGGGATAGCCGCCGTTATCTTTGCGAGTGGAACAAACGGAAGAAAAAACAGAAAGTGGATCACGATTTACGAGGTCGTTAATTGATAATCGATTGTTCGGCGCATTCCTAAAGTATTAGGAAGGCAAAGGTTTTTTGTCGGGTTCTTTCAACCAGGCATTCATTTGTAAATATATTTCTGGAATGTCAATTTTCCATTGAAGGTGAATGTTTTTATACATATCTTACTATGGGTAGTTTTTGAAAAAATATCAGGGCAACTACTAACTGAAGTAAATATGTAAATAAATGCGAATAAAAATCATTACATCGTATCTTCTCGAACTGACCCGCACCATATCGTAATCAATCGTAATCCCACAGAATCAAACCGAATCGAATCGTTCCACCTTCACATGGAACTGTGCTTGAATTGTATCGAAAATTGTATCGAATCGTCTTCTGTGAAGACATACGCACACCTTTAAATACATACTTAGATTACGTTAAGCTAAATTAATTAACACAGTAGTAACATTTCGGCAAAAAAATCAAAATGTGCATTTATTGTTAACGCAAACATAAAACAAAGAAAATTATACAAAACTTTGCCTTTTGAAAGTCTGCTAGCATAATGCTAACACATAATTAGAAACCCATTGACACGCTAACAAAATTAGCATTGATTTTGCAGTAGTTACACATTTTTAAACAACACATGCAGACAGACAAAAAAAATACATACAGGCATAATGTATATTGTTATCTTACGCAAAAATAATAATAAAAAATATTGCAGTATAGTTGCAACGGTTTTCTTTTGTGGTCATCAAATCTCTCTCTCAAACTGCTCGGTTATCCGTTTGCTAAATAAATAAATAAAGACAACATTTTCTCACTTAAAATGATCCCTATTCAGCTGATCAGCAAACTTATTTCAAGTGTTTATTTCATAAACATAATTCTTCCACGTGAACAACTACCGCTTATTATTGTATACATCTGTCATTGTTTACTTCTGAAAATTATTACTCATTAAATCGCAATTGCAATACTGAGGGGGGGAGAAATTGCAGTTATTATTGTTTAAAATCACTCACATATAATTGTATTTTATAAATTGCAATATTTCAGAATGCTACCAAAAAGCTTACAAAATAATTCGGGAGGTCTTTAGGGTGGCTGGAATGGATTAATGGCATTTCCATTCATTTCAATGGGGAATGAGAATTTGATTTCCAAAGCTGCTTTTGTTTAAAAACAGATGGCGTTAAAGAAGTAATAAACATATCAGTGTAATATGTTTGGACCCTTGTGTTTGGAATTCCCAATAAATGTGTTGTGAGTGCAGCCTGGAGGGAAACGCTGGAGTAAAGTGGCGTGTGTATGTGGTGAGCAGAGGGTGGGGGGGTGGGTCAAGGGGCGTGGAGGAGAGGCTCATCAATCACCTGGAGGTGACACACAATGAAATCTGACCGCGGCCCGAGATGTTTTAATACAGCATCCATTAGAGCCCTCAAATAAATTGCAATTTGGAAAACAGAACATAACAGCGGCCAAGTTTTCCTCATCCATCTTGCTGCCGTGTCATGTAATGTAATTGCGTTGTTAATTTATCCAACAAGTTCCTCGCTTCGCCATTTCATCCGCATTGCTTAATTTCCCTGTAGAGTACATTTTCTCTCTTTCTCTCCCTCGCTCGCTCGCCCCTCATCCTCCCTGCTAGGCAGAGTAATGTTTCTGCTTAGCATGGCATTAGTCGAAGGGCTAATCAAAGCGCCGGAGTCCGTGACACTTTATCAATGGAGCGGACTGGCCGACCGCCGTGCCGATTGGATCAGAGGCCTCCGCCGCCCACTGACAGCAAGGCGGATGCTAACGGATTCCATCCATACTATTGACAGAGTTTAGGGGCTTTTAAAAGCGGGCCAGCAACACAGCAAATACACAGAAGGTGAGGGCGGTGTTTGGGATGATGACATCCCCCAATATGAGGCCATTTGCTCTGGGCTCTCGTGGAAATCATTTTATTATGAAAAAAATAAAGGCTCATAGTTTTGCAGAGCCAAGGTGAGGGTCAGTGAATGCAACATGTGAGAACATGTGAGATTAACAAGTGCCGCAAGAAGGAAGGAAAAAAAATCACATTTTTTCAATGTTTTTTTTTTCTGTTTGTAGTACTTTTATTTGGATTTTTATTATTAGTAGTCATAGTAATAGCATTTTATTTCAACTACAAAAAGATTGTGTTGCCTTGTTTATGTAGCTATATCTTTTTAACAGAATTTTATGATTTTTAAAAAATAAATACATTTTAATGATTTTTTTTTTTTCCCCAAGTGAAATGGAAATAGTTTTCTTTAAATTTGATATGATAGGAGCTTTTGAATTTTCTATTTTTTTTTTTTGTACTTTTGTGGCATTTTTTTTACGTTCATGACCTTGGTTTATTTTAATTTTTTAAACTCCAAAAATTTTAACTTATATATTTCTCAATTCTTTGCTTTGATGCTATGACTTTTAGTTTGTGTTATTCACTTACATACTTTAAACATATCATTTGAGTAAATATACTTTTATGTCACAAAAAATGCTTTCTGCACACATCTTATTGGATATTATCTTTATCTTTATTTATTTTTTGCCAACTTACTTGAAGTGTTCTTATTGTGATTGTTATCAGTGCTACTAGTAGTCGTATATATTATTTTCATTTCTCTCTATTTTTTACACACTTATTACTTTTGAATACATCTTTATTTTTGAAGTAACATACAAACTATAAATACAGTTCAGAATGTTCTTTTTAAAAACAAAATACGTGTTTTTATACTCTTTACAGTTGTTAGTTTCATTCTTGTTCTTTGCAGTCAATTAAAAATCTTTGCATCAATTAAAAAATACGAATGAGCTTACTAAAAAGTTTTTTTTTTCTTTTTTTTGTTTGTGTAGTTCCTCAGTTAGAGGTCATCCGTTGAAAAGAGGCAACTGGACTCTTCTTGAATTTGTTGTGTTTTTTTTCTTGTTTTCTGAAAGTCCAAGTTCAAATGTGACCCACGCACGTATGTTAATAATAATAAAATTATTAATATATTTTCTTTAACAAAATAAAATAAATCAATAATTGCTTCAATTTAGACCTTCAGCATTTATGCTTCCTGTATTTTATTATTGCGTTCATTTAGTTTTCCAGGTGAATATATTATGCAAAACACCGTTCTAAAGCTTAGATTTCCGGCGGCCCTTGTCACCTGACCGGGGCTCTTTCCGACGTTGGGGCGGAGCGGGCTTGAAGGTGATAGCGGCGAGTGTGTGGCGTCAGGCCCGGGAGGGCTGAGCAGAACAAGAGGCCTGACGTGATCAAAGGATGACAGGGAGAGAAAAAAGGAGGAGGGTCGACTAACACAAAGCATTTTTTTATGCCCAAGTTCCCTTGTGGAGGTTTTCGAGAGCGAGCGGTGACGTAGACTCCGCCCCTTAGTCATAGTTCATTTCTGCAACATATGAGTCCATCATATATGACACGCGAGGGAGGATACCTGACAACAAAAAGTCAGGTAATAGTCGGGGCCGGAAAGTCACAAAAAAAACACTTGGTGGTGGTGCTGCTGTTGTGCAAATGAGGAAATCTCATGTGACTTCAGTTCAGTGAGCATCAAGTCAAGCAAAAGTCCACTCTTTTCACATTTCTTTACAATTCAGGAGACTTCACACACCCCACTAGGGATGAACAATTTATTGTTTACGGATGAAAATTGGGAAATCGGATGATGTGGTTTAGTCGTCGTCAAAGCAGTTTTATTTTTCGTTAAAGCACTCTTATGTGGCCTCACCTAGTTTTGAGAAACTTCTATTTCTGCTGCTGTTTTTTTTTTTACTTTACAGTTTTTTTCAGATTTTTTTTACTTTTACATAAATTGTGTTTCTGAGTTACAGACATCCCGTTGACGTGGAAATTAAAAACAATTACAAAATTGGACGTGGTTTTTTTTTTTTTTTTTATCACAGGTCAGCGCCAATTTTCAAACAACACTTAACAACATTCAAAAGCAAAACAGAAAACTAAAGTAACTTAGAAAATTACTAAAATGTCTGTTGACAACATTTAAACACAACGGAAAACTTAAAAAAAAACATATAAAAGTAAATCTAAGAAAAAGAAGTGTGTTTCTCAAACATTTAAAAGAAAAAAATCATGAAATTGTTTCGAGGGCCTTAATCAAAGCTTTTAGAAAAATAAAAAATTTTAACCTGATTTCAAAGCATTTGCACTGAGGAGTTGATTTCACTCCTTTCCCCATTTGTGTGCAGCGTAACGCCTAAACGCAGCTTCACCATGTTGACTTTGAACTCCGGGCTCCATGAACTGACTGAGTCTGCACAGATGGACAGACAAGGCCCAAATGACAGCTGTCATGTCACGTCCCTTCTGTCTTTTCTTTATTTTCTCGGCCTAACTCTAGCCTGCGCGAGCATAATATTGACGCCAAAAAAAAAAAAAAATCGAAAAAAAAAACCAAGGTTGACTTCGTTTCACCAATGTTATAATGACCACAGATCGCAAAACAACTTTTCTACGACAATACAGCAGTAAGTAAAAGATGAACAGAATAAAAGGCAGTGAGCAAAGTGAGTCATAAATTTATTCCCCTTATGTTTCAACGAGAATAAAGGTGAGTGATTGTAAATAACTGGAACTCCGGATGGTGAGTTCCTCAAAGTGGTGCATGATAAATCCGCATACACATTTTCTATTGTTGAGGCATTGGTTGCAAAATGGCTCCCAAATTCATCACAAGGCACGTTGTCATGCGTTCTGCAGTTAATATCCTTACAGACCGCCGCCAAGACGTCTTGTAACTTCTTGACAAATGACTCGAATAAGTACAGAAAGAAACTTTAAAGCTCCGACCGCACGCAGACGGATTGATCTCGCTGCATTTTGGAGGTATTATCTGACGCGACGATGCGGATTTGCCGGAGATGAATGTCAACAACTGGCTTTGAAATCCTCTTCTTGACCTCCATGTGTTGATCTCGCGCATCTGTAATGTGTAAAAGGCAATCATTGATTCATTTTTTTCCTCCCCATTTCTTACAGGATCCCACTCATCCCGTCACACTATATCTTATTTCCTGTCTCTTTTGTGGCGCTCACCAAATATACAAATCATCGCTTCTTGATGTGCAGTGATCAGAAGACCAAATAAACGGTGTTTGAGTAAGTGCTTGTGCAAATGGTGGCATCTATTAACGGAAGGGACAATTGAGTGGATTTAGAAAAAAATTAAAGGACGAGGAAAAGTCAAGAAACAAACTGATGAAGATGAAGTCGGAATCACTCACACCACTGAGAGACCAAAAAGGCACTTTTCAGTGTTTATACAGTTACCATTCATGATTTTCTTTTTTCTAAGTTAGGTGTGCAATTTTAAGAGGATGACAAACCAGAGTTTGGGTCACTATTTGAGGAAATACAGTAGTGGTCGCCAACCTTTTTTTCGCCACGGACCGGTTTATACAGGTCATAACTTTGCTGAGGGGCATGGGGAGCTGGCACTTTTTGCTAATGCTAACAGCTAACTGCGAGCCAGTAGTAGTCACTAACGCAATGACAGCGTAATTAATTAGCGGTTTGTTAGCGTCCTAAATTAGCGACCAAATATGATTTCGGAATGGCGATGGTGTTGAGGTTGCTGGCAACTACGTTATGTCAGGTAAAACTACGATAACGCAAGCCAAAAGGTCCGAAACAAAAGTCAAGTTAGCCGTTACGACACCACGAGAGGCAACTTCAAAGTAAAAGTCTAATCCGGTTTTTGCATTAGCATCGATGACTCAATGTATTATTTGATAAGCTTTATTTTTTAAGTTTACCATTGCGGAGGCGGGGTGTTTGTTGAGAATTTTTGTCGCTTCACTAACATGTCTGTCTGAAGTGACGATGTGGGACAAGAGACAGAAATAAAGATCCTTTCTGGTTAAATTGAGGACTCATTTCACCTCAAGTTGCCAAAATGCTCCCATACATGCGACGTGCGTGATCCATGTGAGGTTTCAACTTCTTCTGCTGCTATTATCGCGATTGTGGACTAATCATGTTGCCTTAATGTGATCGCTCATAATTTCCCTGTGGATCGCGCCCGGCTCGAACCGTGGTGGTCAAATATGATCCGTTGCACTACTGATCACAAATCCATCCTAGATGGATGTAACGGAGAGAAGCCTGTCACTTTTCAAAATAAGATTTTTTTAGCCTCGAATAATAAATAAACTGGAAGTACTGCAAGTTTTTTTTTTCCTTTCATCTGTGCAGCCCACCGCGGCCCGGCCCAAAGTTGCCCGTGGACCGGTGGTTGGGGTCCTCTGCAGTACAGGACTTCTTGAGAGTTGGACCTTCATCCTTTCCCTCTACGCTTAGACGAGCGAGGAAAACTTTGCAAGAGATACTGTGGGGGTTGGTCTTCATGATCGTGCACCTCAGCTCAAGATGACTGGAAGGGCAAACAAGCTCTTGCACGTCCGTCGTCATCCTGACAGGTGAATTGAAACATTGACAGGTTTGAAATCTAACTTCACCTCTTCCGCTCTTGTCGAGGCCCGAGGGCACCCGAGGTGGAAAGGTGAGGAGATGAATTAGTAACCATGTTTATCCTGTCAACAACACAACATGGACCAATTAGATCTCATACAGGAGGTGCTTCGAGAAGTTGGCATTCGTCGATCAAATACGATTAACTGATTTGGGAGAGAGCGTTTTCCTCACCATGATGTCTAGTTTGCCATTCTTGATCATGCAGCGTGAATTTTGGCAATCATTACCTCAAAAAAGAGGCAAAGTATGCTTGCTTAAGGCTGTGTACTGCCATTACCAGTGGAAGTGTACCGTAAAACTAAAATAGTTATCTAAGCAAAAAAAAAACAAACAAACAACAAAATTACGTTATCTTATGAAAGTCTGTTAGCGCAATAATGGCTAAAAAAATATAGCATAGCCGTATATAAATGTTTTTATGCATATATTTTTTGTATTTATGTTCTCTGAAAATAAGACAATGTTATATCCGTGTTTTATTATATTATGGGTTATTTTAATATTTTTACTAGGGCTGTGAATATTAAATTAATACACAGGAGATTAATTTACTTTTTTTTTTAACTCAGATCGTATTCAAGACTCAAAGACAGATTTGTGACAGTGATTTTGCATTAATTCCAATATATCTGTTACAAGTGTCACAAAAAACCATAATTGAAAAATGTGATTGTAATTAATCATGGATTTTTTTGCGATTAATTAATTTAAAAAAATTAATCACTAATTTTTATACAATGTAATCTGGGAAACTTTTTGGAACAGCTCCAGCTGTTGCGAAATGCACTATTTAAATAAAGTTGTATTGTATAGTAATATCGAGTGATGTAAAAAAAACATTTTTTTTAATATATATTTCACACATTTTTTAATGAAAGCAATTCATGCATTTCAGTGGGAAAAGCTGATTTGAAATACGAGTGATTTGAGTTACAACCATGGTCATGGAAGGAACTCGCGAGTCATGGTGAAAAAGAAAAAAAATAATCCAGATGAAAATCCTACCATGAAAGAATTGCATTTGTTTGTTGTTAAGATGAATGTGAGGTCATCACTGTTATGTCCAATGGGAATTTTTTTCCTCACGCCGAATAAAGGTGACATTTTCTAAATTCTAAACGTTGCTATAGCTCAACCTACACCCTCAAATTCATTTTCCTAGTGAGTGGAGGCCAAAAACAGCTAAACTAGTGACCGCGTTGGAAACCGAATGGTCCACGAGGGAATCCCCGGAGAACTTTGCAAAAGGGTAAACAAACATTTAAGGCCCAAACTTGACATTTAGTGTCCTCATCCATAGGGAAATCATTCGGCTTCAGGTGTATCAAATGTCCGGCAACCTTTAAAATGAGGAGAGGAATGCACTTCTAATTGAATTTGCAATCAACTTGGGTTTCAGCCCCGGTGAGTCTAAACTAATTTTATTCTCTGCAATGCTCCTTGAGAGAAATAAAACATTTCAATACAACCTCCCTGTGAAAAACGGACCAAATGTATTGACAGTTATTTTACAGGCGCATGTTTCTATCCCTTTTGCAGCGTACTCAACAAGCCTTATTTTTAACCATCAGCCTTTCACGGCCTCCTAAATCTTTGTGAGGGAGACTACAGGCTGGTAAAATGGTTATGACCTCTTTATCTCTTTTATGGACTCCTTGGCCATCTCATATGGAAGGGGGGCAAGGGGGGGGGGGATCAATGTAATTTTAGACTAAAAAAAAATCAATGGCATCTACAGTACATTGCCAAACGACAGGGACGTTTCACATCATCAATCCTTTATTAGAGTGGAGATGGCGTGGAATGAATGCAAGTTTGATCTGTATGGATGGAGATCATAGAAACTTTTATATGGCGTTCAAGTCATATTTTATAAATGTAATTGCACAGGACAACAATTGAGCGAGTCCCCCCCCCCAAAAAAAAAACAAAAAAAAAAAAAACACTCTCCCAGTCCGAAGAAAGAGCAGATTTGCCGTGAAGCATTTCACTGCAATACTCCACTACATATAATTATTCAGTGGTGGGCGGTCAAGACCTTCTGTGCTGGCCTAACGTAAGCAACAACAAAAAAAATATCATATGCTTCACATTAATGTCACTTTATATCCTGGTGTAGTATTTTATGTGAGAGTTTTTATCCAATCAGAATTCAGCTAGCTTGTGTTGCCAGGCAGATTTCACAATATCGGTAGCACGCACTGTTAGTCCGAGGCCTTAAGAGACAATCGTGTGGGCATCTGTTTGGTCAAAGCCAATGAGCTTTCAGAGTTGATGGACAGTTGCGATAGCCAATCAGATCACGAGTTGGTTACAGTGAGCCTTTTCGCTGGCCTTACCTTTGAAGGTGATGAACGCGTCTTGTGATTGGATACTCACTCGTGTGGGGGCAGCGCTATGCGGAATCAACACACCTGGAAGACGTAACTGGCGACCGTTGGAAAAGCTAAAATATATTTTTGCTTTTTTTAAACCACAATGGCCGAAGGAGGGAAAAGTGTGGATTTAATTGCAGATACACTTGCGAGGTAATTTTCAAGACGGACCTTTCAAGAGAAGTTAGGTCGTCCAACACTCACTCAGTATTGTGTGTGTTTCTGTATATTATTTGTCCAGCCGTGGTGTCATAAATAACGGCATTATGAGGGAGATTTATTCAAGTCGGACTAAGTACGACTTCACTGAAGGCCTACGTGTGAAATGCAGATTTTTGCGTGAATATTAATACGAATAAATCGCTTTACATTTTAAATGGAGTCATCATATCATATCAAATTGTAATTGGATTTACGGTTATTATATTACATTCAATTGTAATTTGAGTGAATCATTTGAGTGAATGTATTGTTGCGTTGTGTATTGAGTAACTTTTTCGCCTCAGTGATGCAAACCCTCATCCCACTGCTAATCTGAACCAATAAAAAAACCCCGATAATTCCATTTCAATCAGACTCAAATAGATTTGAAAAAAGGTTTCACATTCAATTCTAATGCATAGCTTCAAAGAGACCACTTTATCATTTATCAACACAACTGTATTTCTCATCCTTATTATCGTCATAAAACCAGTAAAAACTATAATGCAAAAACTCATAATCACTATTCTTCCTCTTAGTACCGGTAATGACGCACAAAGTGACCATCCACAACAACTTCTACAGTCGGAATTCCCTCAGAAAGAACACTCAGCCCGGGAGAAGAAAGAATTAATGAGATAGATTTATCTTTTTTTCTGGCATTTGAACCCTCACACACGCACACATCGACACGATATACATCGCATAGTGCCTTGGGAGAGGGCTGCTTCGTTGTGTCCAATAGATCAGTGCAGTATTGTATTTCCCCATAGACAAAATCCCACGTATTAGTCTCTCACGCATACACATTAGTTAAGAAATGGATATTGTTCGTGAATATGTGACGAGCAATTTTTAACAAAATCTGTTAGAATTATAATATTGGGTACAAACTGATTATTCGGAATACACGTTGCTTTTTTAAATACTCATTCTAAATGCACATAGAACACACAAAAAAAAAAAACATGTCAAAGTATGTTATGAAATAGCCCTGAAGCACAATTATGACCGGATAGACCACAGGTGTCAAACCCAAGGCCCGGGGGCCAGATCTGGCCCTCAACCTAACTTTATGTGGCCCACGAAGGGAAAATCATGTGTCAACTTCCTGTTTCTAGCACATTTTCTTCACTTTTAACAACATTGAGATATGAGATATTACCATTTATTTGTTACCAATCCTCCCTTTTTAAAATAAATTTCTGACGCGCTTCTGATTTCAAAACTGGCTTTCCATTAATTTATTGTGTGTATGTGATAACGTAAGATACATTTTTATGGGTTCACAGTCATAACGGCCCTCTGAGGGAAACCAGAACTATGATGTGGCCCGTCCACAAAAATGAGTTTGACACCCCTGGGATTACGTAGTCCGTAGAAGAGCCGTTAAAAAAAGACCAAGAGTCAATAATAATAATTCACGTGTTATTTGATCAATGCATTTTTTCTTTTTAACTGAACAACCCTGGGAAATTGTTTTCTGACACGGGCCTCGAGGTTTGATTTAATTAGTCAAGAATTTACATTACAAATGCGCAAGTGAATAAATAGAGAATGGGATTCAAGTTCATACCCATGAATTGGTTGTAAAATACTTTCAGATCCGATTATCAGTGAAGAGGATTTAAATACGGCTAGCCAGTCTCAGGCTCGCATGAGAAGCTAATCTAGCACTCGACATTTTTACTCAGTGTTCCTTCTGGTAAAAAAGTACAAACAGATCCAATATGGCTCAAGAGTATGACAACAGTAGACGCAAAAAAAAGTATTTTTTCACAAATAATATTGGCAGCGAGCCTGTTAATGGCTAGCTAGTAGCTCACATAGTCCACATTTTCACGTCATCTTGTCAAACAGCAAAGCCAGATTAGACTCAAATCAAAGAACCATTTCAAAGTTGTTCATTCACAAAACGCAGTCAGTTAACTACTTAGTTAGCTAGCGGCTAATTTAGCAATCTACATCTCGCAGTACTCCTTTTGGTGAAACCGCACAACAGATGTGACTCAAATTGCCGACACAAGTTACAGAAGGTCCTATGTTCATTTCCAGCGAGCAAATTAGCAAATTAGTGTGAGATGCTAACCTTGCAGTCTACATCTTCACTCAATGCTCCTTCTTGTCAAAGAGAACACACAGAAGTGACTCAAATGTATGACACCAGTCACAGAAAATCCAAGTAGGCAATTTTGTTCATAGAAAGTGAGCAGCTAGCAAGAGAAACAAGACAGTTGGTGGCTATTGTTGAAAGCTAACATCCATATCACTCTACGACCTTGTCAAAAATCACGAACAGGTGAAGTCAGATGCACAGCACCAGTCACAGAAGATATAAATTAAAGTCATTTCTAAAAACGTAAGTTTCTAGCTAGTGGCTTGTGTAAAAAGCTAACTTAGTGTCTACATCAGGGGTGGGCAAACTTTTGATTGGTGGGCCACAATGGGTTCTAAAATTTGACAGAGGGGACCGGACCAGGAGCTGATGGATGGAGTGTTTTGGTAACCTCACCTCATCGGAGAAAAAAAAAAGCATTAAATTTTAAATGAAAGTGAACAAAAGCATTACAACAATATATCTGTCTTTGAAAAACACAGTATTTAGAAAATAAAAAATTAACAAGGTGTATTCATCTAATTTCTTTCAAGTTCGGCGGGCCGGATTAAAACGTTTAACGGGCCGCATGTGGCCCCCGGGCCGTAGTTTGCCCACACCCGGTCTACATGTTTACTCAAGTGGGAAACGATTAAATGCATTAAACCAGTAATGAGTCCCAAATTAAAGTTGTTTGCTCTTGAAAAGGTGGCAAAAGTTTTGCCGCAATTCAAACGAATACAACTTTTGTACGTCCTTAGAATTGAAAGGTGCTAATGTTTGAAAATTGATACAAAGACAAACACGGTTTAGACCTAAGCAAACCATGTTTGAGCACATCTCCCCAGCACCTGTTTGAATAGTCAGCTGCTAAAAAATGAGAGGACACCCTGTAATTACACAGCAAATGAATCCTACACACTACACACACCATCCTCCATATTACATTCCGTCCTCCTGGGTGGCAACCACCCGGTGACCCCGCAGACGAGAAGGTGCGCTGCTAACAGGTGAGGATGCGGCTTTCAACGCGCCACAGATCGAGTTCCCGCAAAAATCACTTCGTGAGTGATAATGTTCCACATTCAAAGTGTCTTCCCCCCACCCCAGCCCTAATCGGAACGGGCCAGAACAAATCAGGCACTAATCCCAGAGTCCTTGACCCCCCCCCCGCTGGTAATGGTCCATGTTTTGAAAACATGGCAAGGGAATCGGCAGCTTGCATTCCAATCTTACAAGAATTTTAGTTTATATATATATATATATATATATATATATATATATATATATATATATATATATATATATATATATACGTGTATATATGTATATATATACATATTTTTTTTTCCCAGCACATGTGAATAGTATATAAAAAAAAACCCATCCAGAATGTTAAAAAAAACAATACGGAAAAAAAATCAAATCAAATCAGCAGGTGAATTAACTGTGAAAATCGCTCACCGCAAACCACTCATTTGGCGCTTTGTCACGAGCGGCCAACTTAAGCGCCTTTACGAGGGGGTTCTGCTCGACAGTCACGTTTGGATCTTTAGGTACGAGGGAACGCACCCCTCGGGTGTCACTATAAATGTCGTCGTATCGCGGCGATTGCAGACCGCCATTCTTTGTGCACCGTGCGTCCTAATCTGTCCATTCAGATTGAAGGACAATAACTTGGCTGTTATTATTTCGCTGGAGGTGGTGCTATGCCACCCACACTGCACGCCATCTTCTCCTTTTGTCTCACCTAAATTCCACAGTAGCTTACAGTAGATGTCAGAAGCTATATTTACCCCGGTCCTCTCGGCTATGAGGAATTCCAAGCATTCCGTGGTGAACAAGGCCCAGCAGGGTTATAATCGTTTTTGATTTTTTTTTTTTTTTTATAGGTACAGGAGTTTGTATTTCATTTGGATTTGGGTTTTTTAAATTACCCTAGTTTTAATTCTTTTTAGAGTAATTTTTATTATTATTTTTTTTAGCAGTATTTATTTATTTATTTATTATTTTTTAAAAAAAGCTTCATTTTAGTTTTGTTTTTATTATTTCGGTATTAGTTTTAGTTTTTTTAAATTTTAAATTAATGGAGTATTTGTCAAGCCACTAAGAGTTGTATAAAAAAGTAAAGGAAACTTCAATTCCAAAAATGACTATTTGACCAAATACACACTTTCAAAAAGAGCCCTGAAAACTCTTATGTTTGATATTAACTGAAAACAACATCACTATAATTCTAATTTAATGTAGTTTTCTTAACAGAAGATTCATTCAATCAATTTTAGTTTAATTCATCATTTACATTTGTGTGCTTCTGACAGCTGAAAGACTTTGAGCAGGTCCAAGTTGTGGCGCATGTGGTGTAACATTTTGGTGGATTTAATCGAGGCAAAAAAATTTAGATACTGAGCTCTGCTGTGTGTCATCATATTTCATTCATAAATATGACTAGAGCGTGCAATCGATCCCTCTGAGTCATTCCAAAAATCAAGAGACAAGTCTACTAACTCAGCGGGGGCATCTATATTATGATTTCTCCGCTGATGCCTGGTTTCCGATTGGGAACTATCCATCTGTAAACAACCAACCCCCCCATCCTCCCCCTGCCTACATGTATTACACTGGCCTTAGTTAGCCGAAGCACGGCCATTGAATTAAAAGCATGAAACAATGATGCATAAGCTGTTTAATTCTTTACATTCTAATAACCTTTATTACTCTACATTTTTATAAAGTATAATACTTTGAGTTTTCTTCTTAAAAATATGTTTTTGGGGGGGGCCTGGAACGGATCAATTGCATTTGCATTCACTTCAGCGGGCGAGAAATGACTTCAACTCATAAGTCGAGGCGCCACTGCATTAAACAAATCATATTAAAAGTGCTCAAGTTCCCTTTCGCAACATTATCCCGACTGCAAACAAGCTGACCCCTTCCTTGTGTGTGTCCCCTATCACGCCCCCCCCCCCCATCCGCCCGCCTCGCTCCTCTCCTCGGTCTTTACAACACTCTTATTCCCGATGAATATCAGCTCCATAAATCACCTCCCTTTTTCCAAATCAACTCATAAACTAGTTTTTTTTTTTTTTTTATTATTCACGCTCATCAGCATTTCTTTGTTCAACATTTATGTTTATTGATAAATGAAGCTGGCCTTAAATAATGCAGAGCAAAACATTAGCCGCGAGCGAAGAGATATTAATAATTGATGGGCGACTACGAGGAAGGGGGAAAGTGGGGGGGGGGTGTCGGGAGGAGGGGGGGGCACACTGGGAATAGATAATATTAGCTTAATGCAAGCCGGTGCGAACGGGCCAAGCGTAATGGGCCCGCCGCCTTTAACGGATGATAGTTATTGTGGCCTCAAAGTTCGGATGAAAAAAAAAAAATAGAGGATGGTGGTGGGGGGGTTAGGGGGGGGGGGGGTCATAGATTTGGCTCATAGGAGCTGACAGTGCAAATAGTGTTTTTAATAGCAGCAGCTTGACACATTCTGCAGAGAGGCCCTATAATGGTCAGCTCTGTGCTTAGCGTAAAGGGAGAAAAATGGCCCGCCGCTATTAAAATGAAACTGGAGAAGGTCCTTGCTCTTACTTTGCTGTTTTCTTTCTCCCCCCCGCCACCCCCCCTCAACTACGCCACCCCCATCACTCATTTTGATCCCCTCCTGTCCATTTCCTGTCTGCAGTCTCACGTGACTTTGCCCACACACACATGAACACATGAACACACCGTGCGTGCTGGCTCGTATGGGGACCCTGATCTATGACCTCTAGTTCAAGGGGGTGCAATGGGGGCTCGTTTTACACAGTGACCGAGGACACCGAGGATACGAGCGGGTCACTTATTATGGCAACGGCTCAGCCGCAACCAACGGGGAAATTTAGTAGGCGAGCATACAAAAAGTGAAGGTCTCCGTGTTAAATTCACGAGAGGCTGTTTGTGGTGTTTGTGGGTGCATAATGGCCCAGAGAACAAAATAAACAACTCAATTATTGAGTATATCTTCATAAATTCAATTTGTTGAGCAAACAAAAAAATGTACAATTGTAAAAACACTTATTCAAAAAGGCAAACAAGGAAGCAAAAACTAGCATAAATATATTAGTTAGAGGAGTAAAAGTAAATCAACAAAAACTAAATACAATAAATAAAAGTAATTAAAAAAAAAAAGCTAAAATCTAATAACTGTAAAAAAAATAAATAAATAGAGCAACAATAACAAACATAACAATAGACCAAAAAAAAAATAAGCAAAAGTAATGACAATATATGGCCAGATAATGCTGTCCTTGCAACAGGAATATTTGGCTGCTTCACGCCTCGCTATGCTAGCTAGGCTAATGCTGCTGGCCTCTCATGACATCCTAGCAAAAAACAAACAAACAAAAAAAAAAAAAAAAAAAAAAAACAGAGTTTCCAAAGGTGGACGCAGGCTAGCTCTGAGAGACGGATTAGCTTAGCACTAGCTAGGACGTGGCTAAATGCTAGTACAACACAACGGTGAGAAACAACATTCTGAGTTCTGGTGTTGGCCAGGGCACACCGCAGGACGCTGACGGTTAAGTCAGATTTTTTTAAACTGAAAAAGAAAACCTTTCCACGAACTGAAATGCTACATCAGGAGTCAGCGGCTACATGATATGTTTGACAAAAGTGAATATGATGTCGCTAAACAGCTACATGAGGGCACTCCATTTACTATTAAGTATTTTTGATCAAATTTGCTTTTTTTATTTGTTGAACTGTGAGTTTGTGTTTTTTTTTTTTTTTTTTCAGGAAAAGGACAAGTCGGAACTCACTCGTTAACATGAACAAGAATCGCGTCGATAGTTAGCTTTGTAGCTCATGTATTGGAGCTCATTAAACGCTACAACGTATAGTTGTTAGTGTATGAAACTATAAAATGAAAGCACTTAAGGCTTCTCATTTTCATTGCAGTCATTACTAAAATGAAATTCAAGTAAACCCGAAAATGGGCATTTTCTCCTTCGTACCTTGTTTTGTTGTTTTTTTTTTTTTTGGGGGGGGTGGTCTGGAATTCTACTAAATTACAATGAGAAAAAGGCGTCTGCAGGACAATCCAATAATCTCGCCGTTACATTAAATATGAATTAAGAGGAGATTATTGCTCCTTTGGACAACAACAGAGTCGGTATGCACAAGGCCGTCTGATTACTGAGGTGCCATTAGGCTCAAGTTGATGGGCGCTCGGTGCCTTGAGGTCAGTGGATGGAGACAAAAAATACGAAATAAATGTACCCTCCCAGGGATTATCTTATTGTTATGCCAGGCTAGTAAAAAAAAAAAAAAAAAAAGATACAGGAGGGGTGGGTAATGGGTATCAAAGGCAGAGGAGGACCCCCTTCCTCCAATATTGCTATCACAGCAGCATATTAGCATCTAAACAAAGGAGGCAGAATCCCCCACAGCGCAGCCTCCACGTTTCAAGTGGTCACTCGCAGCATTTTATTTCGTCCTCAATCCGCCACCTTTTTATGCTGACTAGCACAATCATGAACAAAAAAAAAAAAAATGCAAGAACAATCCTCCTGCGTCGTCACAAAAGTTGCTGCTTCTTCTCTTTTTTCGCCCTCTCTTCGCACTCTCTTCTCTCTCTTTTTTTTTTTTTTTTGGTTTTGCTTCATCACAGCAGCTCTATGACAGCTGTCATCGCTCCTCGGCGGGCCTCAGATCTGCATTTCAAGGTTCGAGGGTTCAACGGTTCGCCGCGTTCCGCTCGGGCACGAAACTCGTCTCTCAGAAGGCCCTCCCGTAAACAATCGGCTTGCGCGTACGCGCGCCCGCGTTATGCTAGCAATACGTGACACTTCAGGGGGGTGTTTGTGTCGCTTGAGGATTTTTGTTTGCTGTTTATGGGAACGGAAGTGAAGTTTATTCGAAACAATGTTAAATATAGATGTGACGTTTGTGTAACTAGCATTGCGAATGAGCGCGCGGGTTCGAAATGAGTCACCATCAAATAACAAAAGTGGAATACCGTTCTAATCTAATCTGCAAAAAAAAATTTTCCTCAAGAAAAAAAAATCTTCCAAGAATTTTAAAAGAAGAAGCCTTTATGTTCCAAGAACGTATCACTCAACAACAAGTGAATACAAAAAATTAGTAATTCATTGTTTGAAATTTCCTAAAAATGCCACAAGATGCAAAGCATTTTTTTTCCATAAAGAAATTGTTAAGACAACTTAAGACAAAAACGTAGGCGACATTTCCAAAAAGTGGAACATTTTGAAGAAAAAGTCCAACATTTGTGAGAAAAAAGTGACAATTCTACGATAAACGTTGCAGTATTGCAAAGAGATGCATTTTGTGGAGGAAAAAGGGAATTTGAAAAAAGTTATTTTGTTTTAGTAAAAGACTTCTTAATTTACAAGAATAAAAATGTCAGTGTTACGAGAAAAATGTTGTATATGTATGAGAAATAAAACGGAATCTTAAATCTAATCAAGAAGGGTTAGTTGTCAGGCCCGCCCGCGAATTGCAAAGATCAACATATAATTGTCAGCCGCTATAAAAACATTCAGAAAAAAAGTAAATAAATGAAATGGATGTTTTTTTAACTCCCACAATTCCAAAAAAAAAAACAAAACACGGATACACCGCATTTTAACAATAATAAGTAATAAAATAGTAATACATGAATAATAAGCGTTTTCTACAAGGGCTGTACCCCAAAACAAATTTTAAATATTGACAACAAAAATCCACAAATGTGTGTTTTTGTTTTTGAAAATAAAGTTCCGATCATACAAGAAGTAATTCACAAATTTGAGAAATTACAAGTACCATAAGTATTTTTTGATTACTTTTCAAAAAAGAAAAAGAAAAAGTGTGAAGAAAATAATCATTCTAATGATATTTTGCAATCATTATCAATCGTGATTTAATAAGGTGCCAGCTAATCTGACCAAAATACATAATGCCACGCTTTATTTCTATAAATCTCAAATGCTGAATTCCGTCCTAGGAAATCACATTGTCCCAACACTGCTGAGCTATTATTAGAACAGGCTCATTTGGTGGCAACCTTGTGACCGTGGGCACCATGTTGGTGACCTCAAGTTCTATGAAATTTATAGAATCCAAATTTATAGCGTCAAACGAGACAAACCAATGAGCACAATGCATGTTTTTTTTTGTCTTTGTGTTGTCATAAAAAATCATTTGATCATTCAAAATTTCAAGGCTGACGACCAACATTGTCAATTGCATTCAAGTATTTGTCTGTCAGCTTTTTCATGATTTTTTTTTTTCCCTCCCTGGAAGAAAATCCAAGGTCACCTCGGCAGCAATCGAACGCTGTGCTCTACGTTTTTTTTTTTTTTTGGGGGATGCCATGATGGACTTGTTTGTTGTTGACCTCCAGCATTACTGTCAGGATAGATGAGGAATGCCCTTTAGAAGACAGCCTGCTTGACAGATCAGCCGGCCACCGCTGCGGAATGGACAACAAGCTCGCTTATTTGGCGCAGATACCTTTTGACAGCACGGCCGGAAAACGATCAATAAAAACGTGTCCGGAGATCACTTCCGTTCTGATCAGAGCGATGCGCCAATGACAGATAGGCGTGGAAATGAGAAAAGGAAGATAGAATTTCTAGAGATACAGTGGCACTTCACGAGTTTAAGTCTTTCTACGACCACGCTAAATCAAGAACAAACAAATGTAATAAAGTGCTATTCATAACCACCAGCATTTTAACAGGGAGTGAAACATTGAAAAAAAATAAATAAGCCAAGTGCTTTTCTCATAAAAAATAACACGTCAACATATAATATCTATGTAAAACTATAAATACTCACAGGCATCTATTCTTTATCCTCTGCGAAGAACGACTAATATTACTGCTGTATTGAGAAGCCAACGGAAGAGCTGAGCCTCTAGTTCAGTATATGTCTGATTTATAGGGCACATTTTTGCTCACAACACAGTAAAAAAAAAAAAAAGACAAAGTGCTGACTTGTAAGATTTGTTTGGTTGTGTGTTTTGGTTCACATGCTAAAAGTAAATTATCTTACAAATTGCGAGCTGGCAAGAAAAAACATTCAGGAAATGTCTAATAAGAGTGAATCTTAACGCAAATGTTTCTCCCATCAGATTTTGGAATAATTTGTGTTTTTAGGTTTGAAGGAAAAAAATACTAATTTACAAAAAAAAAAGAAAATGTTCATTAAAAAGTCATATTAAAAAAATAATAAAGGCCTATTTTTTTCCAAAGAGTCATGAACCTTTTTTGGGAGGAAGTCATAATTAACAAGAATGAAGTCCTATTATTTTGTGAAAAAAAAGGTAATCTGACAAAAAGTCAGACATTAACAAGAAAGTTTGAATTAGTCTTTTTGGGAAAAATGTGTAAACTCCAAAAATATGGTTTTGTGAAGACAAATGTAATCTAATGAGAAATTGTCAAAATCTGACCTAAATAGGACAATTCCTTAAAAAAAAAAATGTAAATGCCCAAAATGTGTTTTTATTCCCCCAAAGAGAAAAGGGGAAAAAATGTAAAAATAAATACAATAATAATGACGTGACAGGAATTAAGTATTTTTTTTAAATAATTCATAAGAAAAAAAGTAATTGTGAGAAAAAAGTAATACGTAAAAGAGAGAAAATACTTTTTTCCAAAAATAAATCATAATCACAAAAATGTTTTTCAGCAAAAAAAGCAAAACAAAGAGAAAATCTTGTTAGCAAAAAAAAAGAAATAATTACAAAAGAAAGAAAAAAAGGTCATCGTGTGGGGAAAAAAAATATAATAATAATAATTGAACAAGAAAAATTCTCTTATTTTCAAGAGAAATGTTTGTTTTTGGAGAAAAAGCAACGTCACCGTTTGTCCTTGGACTATCGTATGACCCGTGGGCACGGAGAGCTCGTGCATATGTAAGCAGACTAATTTACACGGCGCTCTGAGGGAGCTTCACTTTGAAGCTTTTGAAGAGTCCTCTTTCGCATCTGATCTGCAGCCACAACTTGAGCTGCTACGAATGGCTGCGGGCCACAACCGAGGACCAATAATAGCGCAAAGGTACAAAGCCAGCGCACGTCTCCAAACACGCGTGAGTGAGAAGTACGAGGTCGTTATCGAAGGCCCGGCCGGGTCCTACCGTCGCGTCTGATGGGCAACGTGTCATTGTCCTCGCGCGGGGCCTGAAGCGTTAGCTCCTTTGTTAGCGCACCTCAAAGCATAACGCTGTCTTGTCTGGACCTGGAAAAAAAAAAAGAGGACGGAGACATTACGTCTTGAAGTCATTTTCAACCATTTTATTATTATTTTGGATTTGTCATCATAGTTGTTTGTTGTTTTGACTTTTTTTTTTTTAATTTAGCTGTTTTTAGAGCGCCTATGTTAGTTGGTTTAATTTTTATTATTTTTTTTGCTTTAGATTTATTTTGAAACTGCTTAGTTTTAGTTTTGTTTTTTCTTTACAAATTAAATGCATTTGAAAATAAATCTCGCAAGCTCATATAAAAAACCGACAAAGAAAAAAATAAGGGACATTTTTGTGATCATATTAAATTCAATATTGTTATTTTTATTTTTCTAAAGGGAAAATGTAGTTTCCATAAGTTTCTTTTTTTCAAAGCATTTGCAATTTTGTTTAATTTCTTGCCGAAAATGTTTTTGTAATTTTTCAATTTGTCATTTTATTAGTTTTAATCAACGATAATAACCTTGTTCTATAATAATTCTTGTTTTCTTAAAACGCGTCACATGTCTCACTCAATGATTACCTGACTTATTGTCATCAAACCTGACAGTCATTCCTGCTAACTCTTGGTTCAAAACTACAAAAATAATGTAAAAAAAATACATATAATAATAATAATAATAAATTCATGTGATGTCATAAGCCTAGCAGAATAAATTGGAATTTTAAAATGAAACAAACAAATGAGGAAAAAAAAAAATCACACTCTCAAAAGCCAAATTTTCAAAGATGAGAGCAAATGCCGACATTTTTTTGCATTTTCACGATGGACCTAATACTCCAGTTGAAGACACACTTTTTGCTTACAAAGATAAAATTGAGGCAGGAAAATAACTCAAAGCCCAAATTTTCCATATTAACGCTACGGTGAGCTTTTCCTTTTGACCAAATTTCCTAGATCGAATCACAGTCGCTCTGCTCGGCGACGAGAACGACGATATTCTAAGTCCCCCCCCCCGCTGCTCGGAGCACTAATGGCGTCAGCCGCTACCACTTCCGGAGTGCCTCGTCACAGCCCGTCACGCCAGTGCTTCAGAACTTCCAATTCCTTGCGCCAACCCGATGTTTTTATTTTCATCACAGAGCGCTGGTAACAATTTCAACGCTTTCAACAGAACGAGCGACGAATGCAAAGAGCGTGGCGGTCTCTTTGTCGAAGCAAACTTTGCAGGGGCTTCCACTTTGAAAGAAAGAATAGAGAGAACGTAAGGCTTTAACAGGACGCGGGTTTATCTAATTGCCCGGACACTTGTCATATCAAAACAGAACTGCTTGCAATTGTGTGCGTACAAACACACAAGCCCCTTGAAACGAAACACTTTGAGGCCACGGCGCGAGCAATTACTGGCTTTTACACGGAGGTACCACAGAGATGGAAAGATAACGCAACCAAAGGATTTATCGCATGCATCCTTTGCAAATCTGACCTCATTTTTTTGATGCCGCGCTACAAGCGGTACTCGGATTTGTAAGTGAGCAGTCTTACAAGTTAATTAGGATACGACCGGCCGTCGCGTTTGTCTTGAGTTGCTCGCAAAAGTACAAGCGATTCATCAGTTAGGGTTTTTTAAAGGTGGAGGATGCAGTTTTAAATCTGCTAGCAAGATTTGACTGTCGCCTCATTTTACGAACGTGCTGAAGTGTCTGACCAATGACCCGCTTATAACTGACACGTACGGTTGTTGGTTTGTGGAAAATTTATGGCCGTTATATATTCAACCATTAATCCATTATCTGAGTCGCTTCTCCTCACGAGGGTCGCTGAAGCCTACCTCAGCGGTCTTGGGTCGGCGGAGTGCACCCTGGACTGGTCGCCAGCCAACGCAAGGCACACAAAGACGAAGAACCGTTCATGCTCACAATCACACCAGGAGGCAGTTGAGAGTATCCGATCAACCTAAGATGCATGTTTTTGGAATGTGGGAGGAAATCGGAATACCCGGAGAAAACCCACGCATGCGCGGGGAGAACATGTCAACTCCACACAGGAAAGACCGGAGCCGGGATCGAACCCTGCAACTCTGCCACCGTGCCACCCACCCGTTATATATTCATTGAGGGAAAGTAAGCCAAACATTCTGAAAAAAAATGAGGATGCACAGCCAATAAGCGTTTCCCACTACAAATGGGCGTTGCCCCCTTTAAAAATAAACAACAATATAATATTTTTTAAATCTTGACAAAAATGATTTTTCATTTTTGTATTTGTGTCTTTGACTGTAGTCGTTTCTCAATTTGCATTCATCTCGGAAAACGTCAGTAACAAAATCGTCATTGCCTCATTGGCAATGATCACGCTGAAACCTGCCACTAGGGGGCAGGTCAGACTTATAAACGTCAACTGCAGGAACTGAGTTGCGCCGAAAAGGGACATTGTCCTCTGAGGAAGTCACGTCGCAATGAAAGTTGCGAACGAGCGGCACAGATAAGCACAAGTTTGACGGCAATTTCCCTGAGGTGGGCGTTTAAAAAAAGTCAGTCAGGCTTTCGTTGCAAAACAGTAGAGTTTTTGCGAACGTGCTGCGTTAGAAGGAAGACACGGGGACATCCTCACATATCCAGATGTGCTTATCAGTTGTCACTGGTTGCATCAAGGTCAAAGTTGGAAGGAAGGAAGAGGCAATTTTGTTTTTCGGCAAGCGGCCCCAAACTGCTGATGGATGCACTTCCTACGTATCCAACCAGCTAATAACGCCACAAAGCACTCAAGACAAATCACAACGTTGACATTCATCGCAGCGGGTTTAAAAGCCACAAGTCATAAGTGTCAAGTGACGCGAGCGACAAATCTTTCTGTGGCTTTCGGAGCATTCAAACTTGATGCATCTGCTCACTTGAGAGCAACTGTCTGTGGACTTGTTAATGTGCAAGTTAAATGCTTCGGCCGGCTTGGATTGACCAGAATGGATTCCGCGCCAGCGACAGACATCCAACACTGGAAAAATTGATTTGATCTCGGGAGGACAGGCGATGGGATATCATTTTTTACAATTGAGACGTCAATGGAACACGGACCGCAATAAAGAGGAGACGGAGAAAGTCAATCCCGCTTCAACCGACACCGGAAAAATGAAATGCGTAAATCAACTTAGACAGACTCGGCTTTATTCCTTCGTGTGTATCGTATGTTCGTACCGCGAAAATTAAATATCTAATTGTTGGGTGCGTCATCCATTCAAGGGAAATCAACGCATACCCCTGAGATAACCAAAACAGCAGCACCTACCAAAACTTGGCTCAGAGATTAATTCAAGTTGAAAAATAATGATTACATTTTATTTACGAGCACAGGTGTGCAACTTTCCTTCAAAACGATTCGATATGTGTCTCGATATTCCACATATGGCGTGCAGTACGATTCAAGGACGGTACATTTTGAAAAATAAAAATTCGCTTCGGTTCAGTTAATTCAAAATTTACAATTCAAATTGTTTTTTTCACACCAATAATAATTCTAACAAAGTGAGAATGTTGCTTAAAAATATGCATTTTTGTGGTGTGAGGGGGGAGTCAATCATTTGTAAGAATAAAGTTACGAGTGATGGAGTAATATGACAAAAATATTTTTTCATCAAAAAAATGTTACGACAAAGTTTAACCTCATGAAAAAAGTTGCGCTGTTCCTTGAGGTTTATGAAATGACATTTTCCTTGGAACATTATGAAGTGAAAACTATTTTATTCTTGAAAAATGATTATTAACCGTGCATGTTATTAAATGTGCATTAACTTGTAATTACACGTTTTTTTCTCACAATACTATGAATTTATTCTCAGAAAAGAACATTAAGCACATTTTTAATTATGTTTATTACATGTACCTTTTGTGTAACAAGTACTTCTCAGAAACAATATTTGCAGTTGAGTAAATGGAAAATTGTGGAATTACTGCAAATTCTAGTGTCCGCTTGCTTGACCGACGCAAACCAGTGCTTCTCAATTATTTTCCGTTACGCCCACCCCAAGCGACAAGAAAACAATTTGTGCCATCTTTACCTGTTAAAAAGTCTTTAATAGATAAAAGTGTCTGTTTAAAAAAAATAAATAAATAGCCGACAAAATGGGATCGTTCCTAAAATGATTCCATGTAATGCTTTTTTTTTTTTTTGTATCCCCCCATATCTGTGTCGGCGGACCTGCACCATGAATTGAAAACACCTGAAAGCAACTGGAGCGCATTTCATTTCGCCATGATTCATGCGCTGTAATATAAGCCCGCTCTCCGGTGCCCGGTGTGGCACGGGACAGCCAGATTGGACTCAGCATGTACGTATCAGATAATATAGTGTGCATGTAATGAAAGTGTAAACAAAAAGCTGTCAAGAAAGGCGCGACGTGCTCGTGAAAAGTCTCCCATAGTTGTCATTGGCTCCTCCGCAAAGGCGACTCGCTCGAGTCTGGCGCCCTGCAAGTTATGAACAGGTGACTGAATTACACACTTGCATTGTTTGACGGCTTGTGAACAAAAGATTGACTCGGTTATTATGATGGAAGGAAAGACAGCGAGGTGGCAGATAAAAAGTACCCTCACCAGGCTTTATACTTTTAACGGGCGGGAGGAGAAGACAATGAGCAGCAGGAAGGAAAAGGGAATGAGTTCATCGGATTGGAAAGGCAAACGAGGATGGCGGGAAGTTGAGGCTCTCTGTGAGCTATAAACGTTCGGTGACCACGTCGTGGTGTCATTCGGGTAACCAGCTAGTTGATGAGTTAGTGAGCAATTTTTCCATCCATTGTCCGAGCCGCTTCTCCTCACAAGGGTCGCAGGTGTCCCGCTGTCTTTGGTGCACACCCTGAACGGGTTGCCAGCCAATCGCAGGGCACACACAGACAAACAACCATCCGCGCTCACACACACACACACACCTGGGGGCAATTTAGAGTGTTCAATCAACCTACCATGTATGTTTTATGGGAATGTGGGAGGAAACCGGAGCACCCGGAGGAAACCCAAGCAGCCACGGGGAAAACATGCAAATTCCATTCAGGAAGGTCAAAGCCGGAATCTATCCCACGACCTCTGCACTATGAGGCCATCGAGCGGACCACCCGACCACCGTGATTAATTTAGAGAGTGGACAACTTAGTCAGCTAGTGAATTAGTCAGTAAGTTAGACAAAAAATAGTGAGTTTATTTCATTTGGTGTGGTTACAGTCCACTTGCATCGGGATCAAATTGTGAGGGTTGCGGTTGCAGTGACCAGGCAGGTGCAGGAAATGGAGCCATTTTGAAAAACGATGCCCCCCGGCGCGGAAAGCCGAGTTCCGAACATCCGGTACTGTATATATTCTAATTGTAGCAATGATGATATCAAAGTCTTCCACGAGGTGAGATTAAAATGCATAAAGTGCTCTGCTGAGGCCAGCTTTGCACCTTTGCGTCCTTGTGCCACAGTGATGGATGGCTCCTCATTTTCAGCTGCGAGCGTGACGCCTGTTGGGAAGCTGCATTGGCACCAACTACGACCACCCCTGCCAAGTCACAAAGATTTTTTCTTTTTTTTTTAACACTTGCTAGTCCCCGTGCGTCACTTTTGTGCTTACCTTGATGCTCTTTACTGTCGCGCTTCGACA